>NC_084650.1:7582954-7640454 GCF_019802595.1 Syngnathoides biaculeatus
CTTCTGATTCAAAATTCCCATGCACAAGGATATAACCCCATCAACACAAGTGCTAATCTCGACACCTCATACCATATTGTTGCATGCTTGTGAGGGTGTAACACTTTTGAAATTTTTCAAACCAACCTTTGCTTGCTGAAAGGCCTCGTCCTCAAGGGGGTGAATCCCTCATTGCAGCTTGAGGTTCATCAGCACTTTCGTCAGCCTCTTCATCATCACACATTTCGCTTCCTTATTAAAAGTTATTAAAGTTGTCTTACAGATGTTGACCACATCCTTCTTTTTGTAGCACACCGCTGATTCATTCACGCCATAATGGCGCCACAAAAGCGTAACTTCTGCAGTCTTTGATCATATCCAAAAGTTTTACTTTTTCGCTGATCGTCATCATCTTCCTCATCATGACCCAGCTCTTTTTCTGCAATCCACTGCCCAAAAAGCAAAAGCAGCTCCCATTTGAACAATCCTCTCATTTTGCGGATTCACCACACATTTCGCTTCCTCATTAAAAGTTATTCAAACGGTTTTACAGATGTTTACCACATCCTTCTTCATGTAACGCACCACAGATTCATTCACGCCATAATGGCGCCACAAAAACATAACTTCTGCCGTCGTTGATCATATCAAAAATTTTTACTTTTTGCCAGTCGTCATCATCTTCCTCTTCCACTTGAGTGCTTGGGACGAAGCTTTAACATCAGCAAACCGGTCTGGCAGCATTGTGAACGAGAGAGCTTATCGCTCACAAAGTCAAAGTAGAAAATGGCAGATAGGAAGGACAAGGGAGAGGGTGGAACGTAAGTTGCTGAGTGGGGCTTCCATGATACGAAGCCAATCAGCTCACAAGATAAATCCACACATGCTCTCATTAGTCGATGTCGCTAGCTCACCTTGTATCAATGCATCTTCCAGTAATAATGTACTTTATACCGATCTGGCTTTTTTGGGGTGGGGGTGGGGGGGCGACACGTTATTCACCAAAGCGCGAAGTCGAGAAGGATTACTGTACATAAATAACAGTCCTGATTTGTAGACGCTGTGCACTCTTTGAGTGTTAAAGGTTGCCGACCCCTGGTCTAGTCACATAGCACTGACAGATTCTGGAACTTGTAATGCACTAAAGGTGCAATGTCCATTTTGGAGAAAATTAAAGAGTTTTAAATGCGCCTTGCAGTCACAAAAATATGGTACATACAGGTTTTTATAATGCATCCATTATTTGTGGATATCCTTTTTTTACCTGTGCAAATAATGAGGGAACAGTAACATGTTGTGGGAATAGACAAAATGACACTGAAGAAATCCCACATTGAGTGTCATAGAAAAACAACCCATGAACATTCGAAATGTATACCTTGAGTTCTTGTCATTCTGTTGATTCTACAGGTCTGACTAAGAGCCTACTGAGAAGAACTGTGCCTCTGGGTTTGAAGGGAAACATTCTGAAATGTTGTCGTGAATAATAGGTTGCTGGTTTGCCAGAACAAAAGTTGAAACAAAAAAAGTTTCAAAATTGGCAAAAGTTTGATTACTCACTTTCAACCTGTGTGTCATGCATATAGAATGAAATAAAAGAGGGAAATAAACTCAGGTCAATGGTTGTTCTCTCCTTTCCTCCCTCAGGAGTACAAAAGCTTCAAGATCCATTTTTCTCTGGCTCTCCTCCAGCTAAACTCCCGATTAGCCAGCACACTCCTCTATTCGTTTGGCTCTGGCCACCCCCACCTTTTTTCCCCATTTGTTCGTCACCATGTGGGACCCAAAGCCCAGATCAACAAAGGCTTCATCCGATGAGAAACCCGCAATATTATTTCTGTTTTTTGAGAAACAATCCTTGCAAGTTTGGCTTAGTGTAACGCAAGAGTGTGGGGTCCAACAAGTCCAAATGCTTTGCGTCACTAAGTGCCGAAAAACATGCTAGAATGCCGAAAAGCATGCTGGGAGGATGTAAATAGTGTTTAAAGTGCATGTTTTGTGTCAATTATTTCTTCAGTGTAATTTTTTTGATTTGCTAGTTAGGCTATTCTATTTGCTGTGGTGTGATAATTTTAGATTGGATGTGACACTGAGTGTGACCAACATCTTGAGTCATGACTTGGCTACACTGTCAGTATTTGGGGTAATGTAAGCTTCTCTTCTTACAAATGTAAAATTGCAATTGTTCCTCACTACGTCATGAGTGCTATTATATGGTAGCATACATGCTAACAACATATCCGATGTGTTCTGGAGTACTAAAATGGAGTAGTCACAGAACGCCACTCAGCGTGCACATAACCCGCACCACATTATAAAGTGCCCCATCTATTAATGAGAGAATTATAGACTTCTAAGTGCACCTACTGGTCATGAAAATACAGCACATTAAGAAAAAAAAACTTGACAGCAAAAGGCACACTGTATACAGTGCCCTCCATAATTATTGGCACCCCCAGTTAAGATGTGTTAAAAGCCTTAAAATAAATTGTGTTTATTGCAGAAGAATACTGTCACACTGAAAATTTTAGGAAAATGTAACCTTCAACTCAAATGAATTGTAAGAAAATAAAAAAATCCCTGACAGAAAAATTATTTTTCATTAAATCACCTGTTCCACAATTATTGGCACCCTTAACAATTCCTAGGAAATAAATATAATTTTGCATTTATATATAATGTATATAATAAAGCATTTCTGTCATTTCTACAGTAGTTTACAAAGTTTACCAGAGTATGTAGGAACATTTAATTAGTAATTCATCACTTCCTGTTTCCCTGGGGAATAAATATGACATGAAACAGAAGCCATTTCTCTTGTCCACTCTTAAACATGGGAAAGACAAAGGAACACAGCATACAAGTGAGGCAGATGTGCGTCGACCTTCACAGGTCAGGCAGAGGCTACAAGAAGATTGCCACTCAACTGCAGCTGCCCATATCCACTGTGAGAGGAATAATTAAGAAGTTCAAAACAACTGGAACAGTGGTAAACAAGCCTGAACGAGGACCCATGTTTATTTTCCCACCACGCACAGTGAGGAGAATGGTAAGAGAAATCAAAAGCTCTCCAAAGCTTACTGTTACAGAATTACAACCAATGGTAGCATCCTGGGGTCACAAAGTCTCCAAATGAACCATCAGGCGCTGTCTACACGCCAACAAGCTGTTTGGGAGGCATGCACGGAGAAAACCTTTCCTCACTCACAATCATAAACGCAAACATCTGGAGTTCGCCAAGCGGTATTGGGGCTTCAACTGGGACCATGTGCTTTGGTCAGATGAGACCAACATTGAGCTTTTTGGCAACAAACACTAAGTGTGTCTGGCGTGCTACGAAAGATGCGCATGCTGAAAAGCACCTCATACCCACTGTGAAGTATGGGGGTGGCTCAGTGATGCTGTGGGACTGTTTCGCTTCCAAAGGCCTTGGGAACCTTGTTAGGGTGCATTGCATCATGAATGCTTTGAAATACCAAGAAATTTTAAATCAAAATCTGTTGCCCTCTGCCCGAAAGCTGAAGATGGGTCATCACTGGGTCTTTCGGCAAGACAATGACCCTAAACATATGGCCAAATCTACACAGAAATGGTTCACCAGACACAAAATCAAGCTCCCCCCATGGCCATCTCGGTCCCCAGACCTCAATCCCATTGAAAGCCTGTGGGGTGAGCTGAAGAGGAGAAGACCCAGATCTCTGGATGATTTAGAGAGATTCTGCAAAGAGGAATGGCTGAAGATCCCTCCTTCTGTCTTTTCCCATCTTGTGAAACATTATTGGAGATGATTAGGTGCTGTTTTGTTGGCAAAAGGGGGTTGTATAAAGTATTAACACCAGGTGTGCTAATAATTGTGACACACATTATTTGATGTCAAATAATGATTTCTTTATGTGGGATTTTTTCCCCACTGAATAAATGCACTTGTATTGAAGGTTGGATTTTTCTCCTTTTTCCATTAAGGTTACATATTATTTAGAAAAAAAATATTAGAAGCTAAAAAAACACATCTTAACCAGGGGTGCCAATAATTACGGAGGGCACTGTATATCGCAGGGTTAATGACAATTAAAGTGTCCCCCTCAGGAATGTGCAGCCCAACTTCACATTATGAAAGACTGATTTGGTTAAGAAATAAGATACACCAAGGAATGATGATACCTGAGGTTGAGGAGATGCTGAAGTAGTTTCTCTGGTAGGCCATATCTCTTAGAGTAAATAAACTCTCTGACCGAATCAAAGTCCTGCTTTAGCTGGAGTGCTCCCTGCACACTGAGGCAGAAGAAAGAGATATATAATTTACAGTATCTACAACCTCAATTACAATGAAGTTGAGATGTTGTTAAACAAATAAAAACAGTATACAAATGTTATTAACCTCATTGTTGTAGAATATACCTGAATTTTATCTGTTGTTTCAGGATGTGCTCCATCCATGCCTCCATGAAAGCAGTCACAGTTAAACTAAGAGCCTGGATGCGGATCTCATCAGAAAGTAGAGCCACACTATCCAAAACCTGACCAATCACATTCTGTGCAGCGAGTGATGCATACTCATTGGGACTGTTGGGAAAGCCTGAAAAAAATTGTTTATAAAAAAGAAATGCATTACAACGAGCAAAATCTCATTTGGAGAGATCAATATTGGATGAACTGGAATTAAGGGAAATTACAACCACTAAGGTGGTTTTGAGAAAGGCACCAAGACTCGACTCAGAAACATGACTCACTCTTCCAGAAATTAAACTAATACAAATGTGCATGATAAAAGTAAAGTTTTTATTTCATATACTCGGATATGGCTGGTCGAGTCACGAGGGAAGTAGCTTCAGCAGAAATACCCAGACTTCCCTTTCCCCAGCCACTTCTTCCAGCTCTTCCAGAGGGAACCCAAGCCAGCCGAGAGACAGTCTCTCCAGCGTGTCCTGGGTCGTCCCCGGGGTCTCTTTCCAGTGGGACATGCCCGGAACA
This sequence comes from Syngnathoides biaculeatus, assembly GCF_019802595.1. NCBI lineage: Eukaryota > Metazoa > Chordata > Actinopteri > Syngnathiformes > Syngnathidae > Syngnathoides > Syngnathoides biaculeatus. The sequence goes on from NC_084650.1 coordinate 7,587,905, forward strand.
CCTCACCAGGGAGGCGTCCAGGTGGCATCCGAATCAGATGCCCCTGGCCACCTTGTCTGGCTCCTCTCAATGCGGAAGAACAGTGGCTCGACACTGAGCCCCTCCCAGATGAACGAGTTTCTCACCCTATCTCTAAGGGAGAGCCCAGACACCCTGCGGAGGAAACTCATTTCGGTCGCTTGTATCCAGGATTTTGTCCTTTCGGTCACACCCCACAGCTCATGCCCAGAGGTGAAGCTAGGAACGTCAATCGACTGGTAAATTGAGAGGTTTGCCTTTCGACTGAGCTCCCTCTTTACTACAATGGACTGATACAAAGTCTGCATCACTGCTGACACTGCACCAATCCATCTGTCGATCTCCCGCTCCATTCTTCTCTCACTCATGAACAAGACCCCAAGATATGAACTCCTCCACCTGGGGCAGGATCTAATCCTCGACCTGGAGCGGGCATGCCACCCTTTTCTGACTGAGGACCATGGATCTCGGATTTGGAGGTGCTGATTCTCCCCTCCATAATTCCCCACGTGGGCAATGAACTCCCCCAGCAGTGGGTGCGGCTCTCCAGCACTCCCTCTAAGACAGGGGTCTCAAACTAAATTTACATCAGGGCCGCTGGAAGCAGGGTCCGGCTGAGGCCGGTCTGCAGTGTCGGCCCACATGCACTCATGGCCATTTTCAAAAAGAATTTTAAAAGAAAATTCAATCTTCTCAAACACCTTTTTTTATGTTAAACAAATTAAGATAAACTAGGAGGAAGCACAATGGTGCAACTGGTTAGACCATTAGCCTAACAGTTCTGAGTTGCGGGATTCAAATCCCGGCCCTGCCTGTGTGGAGTTATCATGTTCTCCCTGTGCCTTTTCTCTGGGCATTTCCCCAAAAACATGCATTAAATAGGGACTCTAAATTGGCATTCGGTGTGATTGTGAGTGAGAGTGTTGTCTGTCTTTAAGTGCCCTGCAATTGGCTAGCAACCAGTTTAGAATGCACCTCTTGCCCGATGATACCTGGGATTGGCGCCAGCACCCCCGCAACCCGAGTGAGGATAAGCGGCTTGGAAAATGAATGAATGAAAAAAGATGAACAAAGATGCTTGTGTCAACAAGTTGTGTACAGTGAAGAAAATGAGTATTTGAAAACCTTGCTATATTGCAAGTTCTCCCGCTTAGAAATCATGGAGGGGTCTGAAATTTTCATTGCAGGTGCATGTCCACTGTGAGAGAGATAATCTTAACAGAAAAATCCAGAAATCACTCCGGACTCAAAATTGCCCCAACGTATGATTGTGAGTGGGACTGTTGTCCGTCTCCATGTGCCCTGCGATTGGCTGGCAACCACCTCAGGGTGTACCCTGCCTCCTGCCCAATGAGAGATGGGATTGGCTCCACCACACCCGCGACCCTTCTCAGGATAAGTGGCTCAGAAAATTGTTAATGGATGGAAAATTGCAGCTCATTTTTATGTCCATATCATTGTTCTATACTTTACAAAATCATCTCACGGGCTGGGTTGAACCTGTCGGTTGTAAGACTGACACCCGTGCTTTACACATTGCTGTCGTGGCACCTGACAATCATGGCACCCACCTGTTCCCAAAAATCCTGTTCACCTATGGGATGTTCCAACCAGGTGTTTGATGAGCATTCCTCAACTTTCTCAGTCTTTTTTCCCCAGCTGCCTCAACTTTTTGGAACATGTAGCAGCCGTAAAATTCTAAATTTAATGATTACTTATTCAGTTTGAACATTAAATAGCTTTTGTTTGTAATGTATTCAATTAAATATAGGTTGATTTGCAAATCATTGTATTCTGTTTTTATTTGTTCAACACAATGTCCCAATTTCTTTGGGTTTGTAGTTTTAGTGCATAATATCTAAGTTTGTCATCATTAGAGAAAGCGTAGGTGTTGTTTTTGTGTACACTGTCATATCCCGTTTTGTTTAATTGTTTCCTGGATGGCGCCACAGACGCAGCGGCTTATGGCTCTCCCCATCAGTGGTTCTTTGCAGAGTTTGTCTGTTTTTTTTACACTTAGGGACTACACTTCTACACCCTCCAGGAACCTTTGAACCTTAGAAAACAACACAAAACATCAGTCTCGAGCAACTTTTACTGCAAATCTAACACTCCAGACAAGCTAGGGAGACTGCCGGACTCGCCATGGATTGCTGTTGGACCAGCAAAGCAGCAGAGACGGAGGAGGGAGAGGATGCAAAAATGCGGCCGTCAAGAACAACCCACACAGACCACCTCGTCCAAGCCTACACCTCACCAATCCATCGTCAACAAAATGGACTGGAATTACAACTTGCAGATCATTGCTGTTCGTGATTGCTGCACCCTGCACCACTGGGAACAGACGGAAAGTACCATCAAAAGCAGAGGTAGGGGGGCTCTGTGTGTACATGCATGACAACTGGTGCCACAACAGCACGGTTATCGAGAGACGCTGTTCATCCAAAACTGAGTACATGTCCATTAAATGCTAGCCTTTTTATGTCTCAAGCGAACTAACTGTCGCCAACATCATGCTTGTGTATATCCCACCAGATGCTAATGCTAAAGCTGCGGTCTCTCTATTCCTGAATGTCATCAATGAACAGTAGCAGCCCCATCCAAAGGCATTCACATTCTAGCTGGGGACTTTAATTTGACCAAACTGAAGACTGTAATCCCGAAGTGCCATCAGGATGTTAAATGTCCAACAAGAAGTCAAAACAATTTAGACCACATGTACACCAACATTAAGCGTGGCTACACAACCACACCCCTCCTCTACATTGGTGGGTCAAACCAAATTCCCCTTCCTCCTTATTCCGTCATTCATCCCCCTCAGATGCAGTTCCAGGGCCACCACATAGACTGTAATAACCTGGCCAGAGTCTGTACTCAGTGAACTTCAGGAATAGTTCCAACACACAGATTGAGACCTATTTGAAGATAAGAAAACTGGACATACACAGAGGCTGTACTGGACTATATCAAGTTCTGTATGAAAATTGTGTGTATGAAGAAAAGCAACAGGGTTTTTCCAAACCAGAAACCCTAGATGAGTTACCAGGTCCACTTGCTCCTCAGGGAACATGACACTGCCTTCAGGTCAGGTGACAGAGAACTTTACTTTAGAGCTCGAGCTGAACAGAAAAAGGCATTGAAAATGCCAAGACGGACTACAGGAGGAGGATAGTGTCCCATCTAGACATCAGGAGGTGTGGCAGGGTCTATAGAGGCTCACAAACATCAGAGGTTGTGATGTGACACCTGGAGACACATGTGAGCCTTTGGCAGAGGAGCTCAACAGCCTCGTGGCTTGCTTTGAAGCACCCCAGCGGCACCCACCTGCTCCAGGGATCCCCCCACCCCCACCAGCTGAGTCTACAAAAATGACATCATCTTCAAGTTCGCTGATAACAACAGTGTTGTTTTTGTGTACACTGTCATATCCTGTTTTGTTTACTTGTCTCGTTAAATCGTTAAAAAAAAAATCATACATTTTGATTTCTGGATTTTTATATTATCTCTCTCACAGTGGACATGCACCTACAATGAAAATTTCAGATCCCTCCATGATTTCTAAGTGGGGGACCTTGCAATATAGCAGGGTGTTCAAAAACTTATTTTCTTCACTTTATGTATGTATATGTAAATAACTAATACTAATTGGACCAGCAGGATGTGAGTGAGTGAGTGTCCTAACATGGCACAAGGCAGAAAAATAATAGGTTCGCTGATCAAGAATTTTATGACTTAATTACCAGAGGGAGAAATCTGTTTGAATGCCTGCTACCTTTGACTATCATTGATCTGTAGCGCTTTCCCGACGGAAGGAGCTGGAAGAGCTGGTGGCCAGGATGTGGAGGGTCTGAAAGGATCCTGCCTGCTCTGGATCTAGTTCGCGTTGCGTGCAAATCCTTGATAGTAGGTACCGTTGTGCCGACAATCCATTCAGCGGTTTTGATTGACGGTTCCAGTCTGAGTTTGAGTGCACTTTTTTGTGACGGCCCCAAACCAGATTGTGATGGAGGTACACAGTACTGATTGGATAACCACTGTGTAGAACTGTCTCAGCAGCTCTTGTGACAGGCCGTGCTTCCTCAGAAGCTGCAAGAAGTACATCCTTTGCGGTTTTTCTTTTTTTTTGAGGATGGAGTTCATGTTTGTCCCCCACTTCAGGTCCTCTGAGACTGTAATTCCCAAGAACTTGAAGGTCTCGACGGTTGACACAAGACAGTTGGACAGCATCAGGGGCAGGCATGGTGAAGGATGCTTCTTGAAGTCCACAGTCATCTCCACAGTCTTTAGAGTGTTCAACGCCAGGTTGTGTTGACCACACCAAAGCTCCAGTCTTGCCAATTTCTGTCAATATGTAGTCTCGTCGCCGTCTTTGATGAGGCCGATGACTGTGGTGTCATCTGCGAACTTCAGGAGTTTGACAGTCAGATGCCACGAGGTGCAGTCGTTCGTTTCGAGCGAGATGAGCAGAGGGGAGAGGACACAACCTTGGGGTGCCCCAGTGCTGATAGTGCGCGTGGATGAGGTGGTGTCCCCCAGACCCACTTGCTGTATCCTGCGCTTCAGGAAGTTGTAGATCCAACGAGAGATGGCAGGCAAGACGCTGAACTGGAGAAGTTTGGAAGAGAGGGGTTAATGGATGATTGTGTTAAACACAGAGCTGAAGTCCACGAACAGGATCCTTGCATAGGTACCCTCGCTCTCAAGATGTTCGAGGATGAGGTGCAGACCCATGTTGACGGCATCATCCGCAGACCTGTTAGCTCAATAGGCATACGGCAGCAGGTCCTATTGAGGACCTGTGACGCTCTTGAAGTGGTCCAGCACAAGGCGTTCAAATGACTTCATGATCACAGATGCCAAGGCAATAGTCCTGTAGTCATTAAGATCTTGGACTGCTGCTTTTAAGGGGACTGGTATAAAGGTGGAGCGTTTGAACCAGGTTGTACTTCACACACGTGGACAGACCTGTTGAAGAACTTTGTGAAGACAGGAGCAAGTTGGTCTGCGCAGACTAAGGCAAAATGGGGACACAAAGGTCTGGGCCCGGCACTTTGTTGATCTTTTGTTGTTTGAAGATCCGTCTAACGTCGCTTTCATGGATGTGAAACGGTAGAGTGGAAGGTGGTGTGGCTTGGTGGGTGCGTGGTGTGGAAGTGTCAATTTCAAATCTGCAGTAAAAGCTATTTAGGTCGTCGGCTAGCCCGCTCTTGTTTTCACCTAAGTGGGAACGTCGCTTGTAATCAGTGAACGATTGTAATACGTGCCAGACTTATTTGGAGTCATTCGCTCCTAGATATTTTTCCAGTTTAGCTGGATGGTCCCTCTTTGCAATGTTAATTTCTTTCGTCAGCTGGTTTCTAGTGCGATTGTAGAGGGCCCACAACTTCTTCTTTTCCTTTCGGCTTGTCCCATTAGGGGTCGCCACAGCGTGTCATCTTTTTCCATCTTACCCTATCTTCTGCATCTTCTTCTCTAACCCCAACTGCCCTCATGTCTTCCCTCACCACATACATCAAACTTTTCTTTGGTCTTCCTCCCACTTTTTTTTGCCTGGCAGCTGTATTCTCAGCACCATTCTACCAATATACTCACTCTCTCGCCTCTGGGCATGCCCAAACCATCGAAGTCTGCTCTCTCTACCCTTGTCTCCAAGACATCCAACTTTGGCTATCCCTATAATGAGCTCATTTCTAATCCTATTAACCTGCTCACTCAGAGCAAGAACCTCAACATCCTCATTTTTGCTACCTCTAGTTCTTCTTCCAGTTGTTTCTTCAGTGCCACTGTCTCCAATTTGTACATCATGGGTGGCCTCACCACTGTTTTATAAACTGCCCTTCATCCTAGCGGAGATTCTTCTGTCACACAACACCAGGCACCTTCTGCCAACTGTTCCAGCCCACTTGGACCAGTTTCTTCACTTCCTTATCACACTTACCATTGCTCTGTATTGTTGACCCCAAGTATTTGAAGTCATCCACTCTTGGTAGCTCTTCTCCCTGGAGCTTCACTCTTCCCCCACCACCCCTCTCATTCATGAACATATACTCGGTTTTACTTCGGCTAATCTTCATTCCTCTCCTTTCCAGTGTGTGCCACCATCTTTGTAATTGTCCTGAACTACTCCAACATATTTCTCCACCACACCGGACTTGCGCATGCAGTACCACAGTTCCTCTCTTGGTACTCTGTCATAGGCTTTCTCTAGGTCAACGGAGACACAATGTGGCTCCTTCTGACCTTCTCTGTACATTTCCACAAGCATCCTCAAGGCAAATGATGCATCTGTGGTACTCTTTCTAGGCATGAAACTATACTGTTGCTCGCAGATACTGACTTCTGTCCTGAGTCTAGCCTCCACTACTCTTTCCCACAACTTGTGTGGTTTGTTCCTCTGTAGTTTCCACAGTTCATTCTTAAAAATGGGAGCTAGTGCACTTTTCTTTAATTCTTCTGGCATCTTGTCTCCTGCCAGTATTCTATTGAGTAAGTTGGTCAAAAACTCCACAGCCACTTCTCCAAATTGCTTCCATACCTCCACTGGTATTTCATCAGGACCAACTGTCTTTCCATTTTTCATCCTGTTCAGTGCCTTTCTAATTTCCCTCTTACTAATCATTGCCACTTCCTGGTCATTCACGCTTTCTCTTTGGTCTTCCGCTCGCTCTTTTGCCTGGCAGCTCCATTCTCAGCACTCTTCCACCAATATACTCACTCTCTCGTCTCTGAACATGTCCAAACCATCGAAGTCTGCTCTCTCGAATCTTGTCTCCAAAACATCCAACTTTGGCTGTCCCTCTATTGAGCTCATTTCTAATACTATCCAACCTGCTCACTCCGAGCGAGAACCTCAACATGTTCATTTCTGCTACCTCGAGTTCTGCTTCGTGTTGTTTCTTCAGTGCCACCATCTCTAATCCGTACAGCATGGCCGGCCTCACCACTGTTTTGTAAACTTTGCCCTTCATCCGAGCAGAAACTCTTCTGTCACATAACACAACAGACACCTTCCGCCAGCTGTTCCAACCTGCTTGGACCCGTTTCTTCACTTCCTTACCCCACAGACCATTGCTCTGGATTGTTGACCCTAAATATTTGAAGTCCTCCACCCTCACAATCTCTTCTCCCTGTAGCCTCACTCTTCCCCCTCCACCTTTCTCATTCACGCACATATATTCTGTTTTACTTCGGCTAATCTTCATTCCTCTCCTTTTCAGTGCATGTATCCATCTTTCAAATTGTTCCTCTGCATGCTCCCTGCTTTCACTGCATATCACAATATCATCTGCGAACATCATGGTCCAAGGGGATTCCAGTCTAACCTCATCTGTCAATCTATCCATTACTACCGCAAACAGGAAGGGGCTCAGAGCTGATCCCTGATGCAGTCCCACCTGCACCTTACATTCTTCTGTCACACCTAAAGCACACCTCACCATTGTTCTGCTGCCATCATACATGTCCTGTACTATTTTAACATACTTCTCTGCCACACCAGACTTACGCATGCAGTACCACAATTCCTCTCTTGGTACTCTGTCATAGGTTTTCTCTAGATCCACAGAGACACAATATAGCTCCTTCTGACCTTCTCTGTACTTTTCCACTAGCATCCTCAAGGCAAATAATGCATCTATGGTACTCTTTCTAGGCATGAAACCATACTGTTGCTCACAGATAGTTTTGTCCTGAGTCTTGCCTCCACTACTCTTTCCCATAACTTTATTGTGTGGCTCATCAACTTTATTCCTCTATAATTCCCACAGCTCTGAACATCGCCTTTGTTCTTAAAAATGGGAACTAGAACACTTTTCCTCCATTGTTCAGGCATCTTTTCGCTCACTAGTATTCTGTTGAATAAATTGGTCAAAAACTCCACAGCCATCTCTCCAAATTGCTTCCATACCTCCACTGGTATGTCATCAGGACCAACTGCCTTTCCATTTTTCATCCTCTGTCGTGCCTTTCTGACTTCTCCTTTACTAATCATTGACACTTCCTGGTCCTTCACACTTGCCTCTTCAACTCTTCCTCCTCTCTCATTTTCTTCATTCATCAACTTCTCAAAAGTATTCTTTCCATCTATTAAGCACACTACTGGCACCAGTCAACACATTTCCATCTCTAGCCTTAATCATCCTTACCTGCTGCACATCCTTCCCATCTCTATCCCTCTGTCTGCCCAACCTGTCGAGATCCTTTTCTCCTTCTTTCGTGTCCAACCTGGTGTACATGTCTTCATATGCCTCTTGTTTAGCCTTTGTCACCTCTACCTTTGCCCTACGTCGCATCTCAATGTACTCCTTTCGCCTCTCCTCAGTCCTCTCAGTGTCCCACTTTTTCTTTGCTAATCTCTTTCCTTGTATGACTCCCTGTATTTTGGGGTTCCACCACCAAGTCTCCTTCTCCCCTTTCCTACCATAAGACACACCAAGTACTCTCCTGCCTGTCTCTCTGATGACCTTGTTTGTCATAGTCCAGTCTTCCGGGAGCTTCTGCTGTCCATCGAGAGCCTGTCTCACCTCTTTCCGAAAGGCCGCACAACATTCTTCCTTTCTCAGCTTTCACCACATGGTTCTCTGCTCTACCTTTGTCTTCTTAATCTTCCTACCCACCACCAGAGTCATCCTACACATCACCATCCTATGCTGTTGAGCTACACTCTCCCCTACCACTACTTTATAGTCAATAATCTCCTTCAGATTACATTGTCTGCACAAAATATAATCCACCTGCGTGCTTCTACATCCGCTCTTTTCGGTCACTATATGTTCCTCCCTCTTCTGGAAATAAGTGTTCACTACAGCCATCTCCATCCTTTTTGCAAAGTCCACCACCATCTGTCCCTCAATGTTCCTTTATGCAATATCTTTAGCCTGTTGGAGTTGTCTAAGTCTGGCTGAAAACCACGGCTTGTTGTTATTGAACGTGCAAAAGGTTTTTGTTGGTACACATACCTCCTCACAGAAATTGACATACGCAGCAACAACATCCGTGAATTCATCAAGGCTGCACGCCAAATTTTCAAAGACACTCCAGTCTGTGGAGTCTCAGCAGCTTTGAAGTTCTAATTTTGCCTTGTTGGTCCACTTTTTAACTGATTTTACTAAAGGCTTCGCACATTTACGTGCTTGCCTGTATGTAGGTATTAAATACAGCAAGCAGTGATCAGAGGAGCCAATGGGTGCGCAGGGGATTGCACGATATTCGTTTTTGATAATGTGTAACAATTATCTCGAGTGTTATTTGCCCTCAAACATTTAACGTGGCACTTATATTTAGGGAGTTTGTAGTTAGGTTTAGCTGTGTTAAAATCTCCTAGTATAATGGGCGGTGAATCTGCTTTGTTTTTTTTTCCCCTCAATCTCATTTATCTAGGCGGACTTGTGTACCAGCTTGCATCCCTCTTCGTTACAAGGCTTGAAGAGTGTGCCAACTAGCAACTACGGAAAAAGATTCAGCGAACTGGCGAGAGTTGTTGAAAAAAAAGGCAGGAGAAAACTCTCTGATGGTTAGCAAGTCCTGTGTGCTTGAGCACCGAGACGCCCGAAAAACACACAAACATATTCAGTACTAGGGGGAACGTGCCGAAGGTTGCCACACGGGTAGGCGCCATCTTGGAATTTTTATATATATATATATATTATGTAATGTATAATATATTTTGTTTAGAACACTTTTGCCTTAATGGGTTTTTGCAACAAGCATGGTAGACAACTAGTGAGCACATTTGCCTTCGTTCTGGGGACCCGGGTTCAAATTCCTCCTTGCCTGTGTTTCTTTTGCATGTTCTCCACATGCCTGAGTACTCTGTACTCTGGTTTCCTCCCACATCCCCAAAACATGCATGATAGATTGTTGAGGCAACTAAATTGGCCTTTGGGATAAATGTTCTGTCCTGCGACTGTCTGACTCACGACCTGTTCAAGGTCTATCCTGCTTGTTTCCTGAAAATAGCGGCGGATAGGGTTACCCTTAAATGTGCACCGACATCCAAAATCTGAAACTGACTTGGAGCATTTCCTGCCAACACGCTGCTGATATAAAGGGAAAAGCGGACATGTGAGAGGACAGCAAACAGACGTTAAAGAGTAAGTGTGGGCATGAGAAAGGACAGCATGCAGATGTTACAGGAGGAAGTGTTGGCGTGGGAGAAGACGCTAAAGGCATTCCCCCCAGAAGCTATATAATGCTAGTATGTGTTTTGTGCAAAACAACAATTTTGTTTGTCAGTGTGTGTGTGTGTGTGTGTGGGGGGGGGGGGGGGGGGCATAACTTTCTTCTGCTTATATATGTAAAATTACAAATGTTCCTCCTTTCCTGGTGTGTGGCATCATAATTCATGCACGGTGGAACACATACTAAGATGCATGGTAATGTAATGTGCATGTATTTGCAGTCACTGTGATTTGATGGGCACGTATGCACCTGCGTGCCATCGCACTGGCAAATCTGCACAATCGAGCACGAAAAATCGCATGTAAAATTTGTTACGACGAGAAATACATAGATATTGAAAGACATCGGTTATTTTGTGTAGTCTTGACAATTGTTCCCTCTAAGCTGCGCCACATCGCATTTGTCGCACACGCTCAGCGCACATGAAAACCAATCCAGCACAGTGAACTACAACCTGACATTTTTTTTTTTTTTAACACGGGAGCATGGATGAGATTTTCTCTTTTTTGAGTAAAAAAGGTCTGGTCTGAAGCCAAAGTAGAGAGTCGAGGATGAGATGGTTTATAATGTTAAAATTCCACCTTGGCACAGCCTGATCGAGGATGAAAGCACAGACAATACAGTGCACATCAAGCTGTATTTTAAATATAGGAGGCAACATAACATTAACCTTAAAACTGTTTGGGAGCATCATTTAGCTTTCAACATGCATTGCTAAAAATATTCTGCAAGCAATAATTCAGCTTAACAAGAAAAACAGACAGGGTTATCATTGTCGGTTGAAAAAATAAATGAAACAAAGTTGGAAGCGATGTTTCAAATTTATAATTCATAGTTGGATTGGTTTGGTTTGTAATGTATTTTTTTGGTTGTTGACATTTTCATTGTCCATCCATCCATCCATCCATTTTCTTCGCCGCTTATCCTCACGAGGGTCGCGGACAGTGCTGGAGCCTAACCCAACTGTCAGCAGGCAGGAGGCGCGGTATACCCTGAACTGGTTGCCAGCCAATCGCAGGGCACATTGAGACAAACAGCCATACTCACAATCACACCAAGGGGCAATTTGGAGCGTCCAATTAATGTTGCATGTTTTTGGAATGTGGGAGGAAACCGGATGGAAAACCCCCGCAGGCACGGGGATAACATGCAAACTCCACACAGCCAGGTCCGGGATTGAACCCGGGCCCAGAGAACTGTGCCACTGTTCCGCCACATTTTCATTGTAAATTTGCAAAAACACAAAATTGTCCTTAAAAATGTTCTGATGGGAATGTAGATGCTGTAATCTGAATCTTTGAATGAGCCATGTATCTTCAATGGATGACACGGATCTGACCACAGTGCATACGTCTGATGTTGCTCACTGTGGTCAAAGGGACCACAACGTTGGTGCTGACATTAATTCACATTATTTTATTTAATAAACGTTGGTAACAAAACAAGCCTGATCCTAAACAATCAATATTCACCTGGAAACAGGAAATGCAAGTTAACCTTACTGAGCATGTTCGGAGGTTTTGCCAAAAGCACATGTTCCGAGCGCATTTACGTCAAAAGTCATCAACATCATGAGCCATGTCAAAGGAAATTCAGTTACACAGGTAATATTTCAGTATCTAACTATAATGTGTATGAGATTGTGATTTACTTTGACTTGATCTAAGTTCTAACGTTAGACTAGTCTGTCCATATATCTAAATGCGAACGGTCATTTTCTCCCATGGTACCCATTGAGGTTGAAAACTTTTCCCCTCTACATGCTTTAGGAAGATATTGATCATATTCTGCGAGCTTTCATCCGTGGATTGACAATAGATACTACTGTAAATTATGCTAGATTATAACAATACATCATGCTGAAATAAAATGATTTGATGATATGAATACTTAGTTTTGAAATTGAATGTCTATTGACCTCTTTATAAATGTCTGTCTCAGTCTGTGCAGTGTCAATAAATTATGATTACGGTATTAGGTAACAACTACATACTCGGGTTTAACAACTCAGTAAGTTTTTTTTAAGGTCTTGAGATTCCATCCCTAATCACACCCACAATTTTAATTATGAGGGCATGACTGGTGGACCACACCCATAAGTTTATATCTGCGGGCATGACTGCCCACACCCGTACAATTTTCAAATGTGAATAACTGTATTTGGTTGTACTTAAAGCTTGCATTATACGGCAGTCCATCTATTGAGGAGGAAATTTAAGACTTTTAAGTGCATGTTATGGTTGTGAAAATATGCTACTGGGGTGGAGGGGGGTTGGGTTGAGCAAAATCCGCAAGCATGCAGGGCCGTGAACGGTGAACTGTGAATGGACAAGGGCATACTGTATATTGTATAGAATAACTATTGTGTCAAATCCTTTTAAACGCATTTTTGTAAGGGTATGAACATGTTTCTGAACACAAAGGACTGCTGTATTGATTTACACTCCTATTGAAATAGAGTACCTGGTCTGGGTTTGAGTCTCCAGTGTCCAGCAGAGGGCATGGTGTGCTCGAAAAGATCCCCAGATATTCTTTTGCAGTCATCCGAAAAGCTTTTTAGCACCAGAGAAGAAAAAGCCTTATCAAAATAAATACAAAAATAAATAGACATCAGTATCCACTGTGGTTTCCTTAACGCCATCCATTTAAACTAGAAAAATCTCACTACACACCACCAAACAAAAATGTCCCAAAAAATATTAAGATAATAGTGATATCACAATAAAATAATTAATAATTTTTTGTTTGTTAAGGATGTCATTCATTTCAGAAGGAGAAACGCTTTGCATGGAAACTACAGAGGATCAACCATGTCACCTGTAGCTCCGAGGAAGCTGCATCAACCTTTTGGAGCTGCTGCTTCAGTAGAAGTGGATTATGAGTATGAAGAGAAGAAAGACAATTACTGTCTGAGTTCATCATCAAACATTTAGTCTGCTGCATCATTTTGTCCGACGACTGACTCAGCACCTGTAGAAAACAAAGAATTGCCTTCTTATTCTAAGCAATTATTGAACTCTTCTCGACATTTCATTTTATGCACATGCAGAGGAAAGGACAGCAGCTACAGACATCTATTAATAAAGTCAATAAATCAAGCAAAATAAATCAGGTACTACACGTGACTCCTTACAATTCCCCTGATCTCAACTGACACGTAAAGCATAATTTTTAGTATATTAAAAAAAAAAAAAGTGACCCGCAATGGACCCATCTGTTTTTTCACCACACATCAAGATGTTGTCGTACTTGGATTTTTGCATCTCCTGCCATGAAAATCCTCTCGTCAGCATTTGTGTTGGAAAAGAACCAGCAAGTGACGTTTTTTGCAGTAGCAAGGTGGAGTGTTTATATTGATTTATACCTATTGTATCGGTGAAAAAATTACTTGTTTTTTTTCAGCGTGTGAGCTAAAATACCAGCTTGTCGCATCGCTGGATTTTGCTTGAACACTCGGATGCATTCACTCTTCACACCTTTGCAAAACATTCGTTTGTTGCGAAAAGTGGATCGCACAGGTGCAAAGGATGAGAGCTTTGTGGATTATAAATGACAGGTAGGTGTGTGTATAGAGCTATTAGAAAAAAATAATAGTTGTGGGGGACTAATTTGTCTCAACAGTTTATAGCACATGTCATGTGTGAATTTAGAATAAATCCCCTAAAGCACTTGTATTGTGTTTAAGACTATCTAATCACACACACAATACAACACAAAACTAAGAAAATAGAAGTACAAAGTCAGTTTAGTAGTGTGTAACACAAGCTAACTAGTTTACATGACGTATCGTCACCAAACTCAAAAAAACTTCTCCGAAAGCATCAATAATAAAAAGCTCTGTCCACGTCTGACAATGTAATCCTTCTCTCAGAACGTAACAACGTTGTTCTGCTTACAGATGTGAAATGCAATTGTTCCTCACTGCCTTGTGAGGGCCATCACGTGGTACCTTACATACATGCTAAACATTTGCTGCCTTGCATCCATGTATCTTTTATGTTTAAGTGTACTTTGTTGGACAAGTCAAAACAACATTTACAAATGTTGTTGCTCAGTGTGCACATAAGATGCACCACATTGTAAGGGGCAATGTCTAATGTGGCACCTCATCCATTTAGAAGACAATTTAAGATCTCTACGATCATAAAAATACACGAAAATCCAGTAAAAAAAAAAATCCACAAATATGTAGGGCTGCGAATGGGCAAGGGCACACTTTATAGGTAATGATGAGGTGATTAAACATTTACAGTCTATGATTTTCAGTTACAATCCCACTGTGAGGGAAGACATAATTTCAATGTGGCCTGTGCTGAATATGAATTTGTGATCTCATCATCTTAATGCTTTCAGTACCACAAAGCATTTTAGAAAATGATCATGCAGAACTTCAATTCCACCCCATCCTTTTGACGAACAACACTGTAGATAAAGTCAGCTCCTCTCAGCCAGAATCAGTAACCCTGGCCCTCAATTTTTTTCTCTGGAGCACTGTTTTCACTTCTCATTAAAGTCTTGTATATTGTTCTATATTGCAGGGGTGTCAAACTCATGGTGGGCCAAAATTAAAAATTGTGACAAGGTCTGGGGCCAAACTCAATATATTGTAAATAAATAAATAAATAAATCACTGCGATTTCCTTTCCCTGCAAAAATATAGTGCAAATGTTTATCATGTGTCAACAATCTTAAATTTTCTTAAACACTGAATCTGGAATAAACTTCAATATTCTAAATACATGAGAAATCCAATTTGCGATAAAAGAGTGGTATTTGTTTGTTGTTTTGTATTTCAGTAGATAAGATGAAATGTATGTTCTATTTACCTCCAATTAAATTTCTTTTTTATGTAGGGTAACTGTTTAAAGATGAGAAACAAAACAACACCCTCCCATTCCCCCCACCCAAAAATAAATAAATCATGTCTAATAAAAATCCAATCCTCAAGTTATTAATTGTCCTTGTCTGGGAGTTGACCAAGGGCATTAAAAAAAAAAGAAAAAACATTTCACTTATTATAGCCAGATTGCGCCACACACGACAAACAGGTCACTTTAGTGAAGAGATAATACAAGCCTGTGACCCATGCTTCTTTGAGCTCAGCGTGGAAGATGGCTGTTGCAAACAAACCAGCGGATGCGTGATTGACCATGGATCGCAAAGAGAAAAAGAGAAAGACAGCTGAGAAAAACAGCGGATTAAAAAATTCTTGGACCAAATCATTTGCTTTCATTGCCAAAGTGGAAGAATTTCTGCTTTGCAATGAGAAGCTGTTGTCCAATAACAAAAAGAGTAAGAAGGAAAGATATGTTGAGGGAATGCCTCCTACAGCTGCAGCCAAGTAACCAGTTGGGAGTGCAAGTCACTCGCCAGAAACCCCAGCATGGCCAAAGCCACAAATGCAGTGAAACTGAAAGTATTGCAAAACACAAGAAACTTGTTTGGAACAGAATGATCTTCTTGACAGTTATATTACATGAAGGAATATGCATTTGGAGTACTGTAGTAGCCATCGGATCAACATACCTGTGAGGAGATATTCTCAAACATGAACTCCCACTATATTTCATCCCGATACCACAAACGTCTCTCAGGTGAGACCTTGCAGTTGTGTCTGATGATTAAAGTTAGATTTTAAATGCCCAATGTTGAGGCGTTGTCCATTGATGTCCAAAAAGACATTCACCGAGTAAGAGTACAATTCTGTCATGGGCACATTTTTAGCAACAAAGTGTTTAAAAAGTGGTTTCTTTTGTCAGGATATGTTTGGAATGACACTGAGAGATATTGTGTGTTGTTGTCTGAGGATGGCTGTGTTGTATTGTGCGGGACAAAAGACGCTGCTTTTCACCTTGTACCGAGTTACTTAGCATTTGTCAAAAACTAAATCGGACAGTCCACAGAAATCAAACAAACTATTATTTTAATTTTTTATATTTTACCTTTTTGTAGTTTTATTTATTCAGGTTCCATTTTAATTGCAGACTGTGATTTCTCATACTTGTGCATTTGTAGCCTATTCATTTGTGTCTGTTGCCGCCATTAAAGGGAAAGAGGACTGCGCATTATTTTATTTTATAAATTTAAATAAAACTGGCTTATTTTCAAACGGCTCGCCTTTTCAAAAGGCTGCTGTTTTATTATTCTCTGTGTGTTGCCCAGATAAGGGGGAAAAGAGGACTGCATTTTATTTCCATGGGATTTTTTTTTTCTTCATAATTAGATTTGCATGATTTTACAAATACAACAAAAGAACAATAATGGAAATAACAAAGGCGATGTTCACAACTGAGGAAACTACAGAGGAAAAAAGATGATTAGCCACACAATGTCATGATCCTGCCGCTCCAGCCCGGGCTGTGCAGGTGCCAGCGTGGTTGCGCTGATTGGGAGGCGCACACCTGCGCCTCATGGGGGCTGATTATCCGGCGTATTTATATGACCCCGATGACGACTGGTCCGCGCCAGTCGAGCTTCATGTCCCGTTCCAGCACTCTCGTATCCCTGATCGACAACCTGTGTGTACCGACCTTCGCCTGTTCTCCGACCAACGCTACGCCAGCGAGGTATGAATACGTCCCGAACACGACCCGTCCGGCTCCTCATATTCTTCTTGACTAACTTTTCGGAATATGAGGAGGACCTTGATTTGAATGACCGGCTGCCTGAGTACGACTCCGATGATTTTGATTATGAATCTCTTTGCCCAGTCTTTCATCCCAGTCAGTTTGTTTCACCTCCCCGCGTTTCCAGCACCCGAGCATCTTCGGTAGGTTTAAGTACACCAATCCGTATGAGGGAACCCGCTTGGCCATCTACCCGGGACGTCCGCATGGCGGCCAGAGGAGATGCTCCGGCCGAGCGCTCCCTGGTGCCTCCCGCTGCGCGGCAACTAAGACATCGTCCTCCCACTCCTCGCCGGCAACGGCGAAACCGGCAGACCCGCAGCTGGTGGCGAAGCTTCCAGCCCAGAGGGAGCAGGACCCGCCAAATCACGAGGCGTTCTGCCGTGAAATGCGGGCGCAGATAGAGCGGCAGAGCGCCGAATTGGCGGCTCTCACGGCCCAGGTCCGGCAAGGATTGGCGCACCAGCCGAGCTACGCTGACGTCGCGACGGACTCGCTGCTGACGCAAGTTCACGTGGCAGTTGGAACTGACCCGCTCCCGAGACACGCCCACGTGTCAGTTTCGACTGACTCTCTGCCTACTCTCGTTCACGTCGCCGTTGAAACATACCCGCCCCCTCGCCAAGTGCACGTCGCAGTGGGAACGGACTCGCCACCTTGCCAAGTGCACGTCGCAGTGGGAACGGACTCGCCACCTTGCCAAGTGCACGTCGCAGTGGGAACGGACTCGCCACCTTGCCAAGTGCACGTCGCAGTGGGAACGGACTTGCCACCTCGCCAAGCGCACGTAGCTGTGGAAACTGACCCGCCTCCTCGCCATTCCCATGTCGAGGTTTTGGCTGTTCCGAGCAGAGCTCACGCGGCAGTTGGAACTGACCCGCTCCCGAGACACGCTCACGTGTCAGTTTCGACTGACTCTCTGCCGACTCTCGTTCACGTTGCCCTGGAAACGGATTCGCCACCGCGCCACGCCCACGTTGCTGTTTCAACGAATGCACTGCAAGTTCACGTGGCAGTGGGGACCGACCCGATGCCGCCTCACGTTGCGGTCTAGGAGGTGGTGACGTCTCCATAGCCGCTTCTCATCCGTGCCCTGGAGTACCGTGGCTACCGGTCCGCGGTCGCTCCCCGTTCTTGCTCTGTCGGCGACCGGTCCGCGGTCGTCCCCTGTTCCTGCTCCGACGGCGACGGGCACATCCATATGTTCCCGTCCAGGAGGTGGCGTTGGTGCCGCCGCCTTCTCACGTTCCTGTCCAGAAGGAGGTGGTGATGGCGATGGTGTCGCCGCCTTCTCACGTTCCTGTCCAGGAGCAGGTGGTGATGGCGATGGTGTCTCCGCCTTCTCACGTTCCTGTCCAGGAGGAGGTGGTGATGGTGTCGCCGCCTTCTCACGTTCATGTCCAGGAGGAGCTGGAGAGACTTCGGGGTGGCGGTCATGGCTCTGGTCCTTCTCTCATCACCCTCTTCGCTCCTGAGGCCTCGTTGGTGACCAATCCACGGCTGCCTCCTGACCAAGCCTAGGTGGCGACCAGTCCCTGGTCGTCTCGCAACCACGGCATGGGAGGTTCTCCAGACCCCCCTTCCGCCCACCCCTGCCTGTGTTAATTATTGTCGGTTTCTTTCGTTTAGGCACGTCTGGGAGCCGTGCCTTTGAGGGGGGGTACTGTCATGATCCTGCCGCTCCAGCCCGGGCTGTGCGGGTGCCAGCGTGGTTGCGCTGATTGGGAGGCGCACACCTGCACCTCATGTGGGCTGATTATCCGGCGTATTTATATGACGGCTGGTCTGCGCCAGTTCGTTAAGCTTCATGTCCCGTTCAAGTGCTCCGGTATCCCTGATCGACAACCTGTGTGTACTGACCTTCACCTGTTCTCCGACCAACACCGTAAGCCTGACTCCTTTGATGCTTTGATCGTTCTCCTGTGTACAGACTCCTGCCTGCTGTCTTCGCCCGACGTCCTGACTGCCTGCTCGATCCCCGACCTCAGCATATAATAAACGTTTCTCCCTGAACTACCTTGCATCGTCCGAGTCCCGCATTTGGGTCCTACTCCCGTTCCGATGGGACGTGACACACAATTAAGTTATGGGAAAGAGTAGTGGAGGCTAGACTCAGGACAGAAGTCAGTATCTGCGAGCAACAGTATGGTTTCATGCCAAGAAAGAGTACCACGGATGCATTATTTTCTTTGAGGATGCTAGTGGAAAAGTACAGAGAAGGTCAGAAGGCGCTACATTGTCTTTGTGGATCTAGAGAAAGCCTATGACAGAGTACCAAGAAAGGAACTGTGGTACAGCATGTGCAAGTCTGGTGTGGCAGAGAAACATGTTACAATAGTACAGGACATTTATAATGGCAGCAGAACAAGGGTTAGGTGTGACAGAGGAATTTAAGGTGGAGGTGGGACTGCGTCAGAGATCCGCTCTGAGCCCCTTCCTGTTTGCGGTAGTAATGGATAGGCTGACAGATGAGGTTAGACGGGAATCCCCTTGGACCATGTTGTTTGCAGATGATATTGTGATCTGCAGCGAGCAGGCGGAGGAAAAATTTGAGAAAGATGGAGACATGCACTGGAAAGGTGAGGAACAAAGATTAGCCGAAGTAAAACAGAATATATGTGCGTGAATGAGAAAGATGGAGGGGGAAGAGTGAGGCTATAGGGAGAAGAGCTAGCAAGGGTGGACAACTTCAAATACTTGGGGTCAACAATACAGAGCAATGGTGAGTGTGATAAGAATGCAGCCCTATGGGGGCACAGGCTGGTCCCAAGCCCGGATAAATGCAGAGGGTTGCGTCAGGAACGGCATCCGGCGTAAAAACTGTGCCAAACAAATATGAGCGTTCATCTAAAGAATCCCATACCGGATCGGTCGTGGCCCGGGTTAACAACGCCTGCCTCCGGCACTGCTAACCTGCAGGGCGTCGGTGGAAATTCAGCTACTGTGGGTCGAAGACAAAGAAGAGGAGGAAACCGGATCCATCGTCAGAAGAAAAAGAGGAATGCACAGAGCCTAAAACTGAGTGTAGGGACTTTGAATGTTGGGACTATGACAGGAAAAGCTCAGGAGTTGGTTGACATGATGATTAGGAGAAAGGTTGATATTCTGTGCATCCAAGAGAGCAGGTGGAAAGGTAGTAAGGCTTGAAGTTTAGGAGCAGGGTTTAAATTATTCTACCACGGAGTAGATGGGAAGAGAAATGGAGTAGGGGTTATTTTAAAGGAAGAGCTGGCGAAGAATGTCTTGGAGGTGAAAAGAGTATCAGATCGAGTGATTAGACTAAAATTTGAAATTGAGGGTGTTATGTATAATGTGGTTAGCGGCTATGCCCCACAGGTAGGATGTGACCTAGAGTTGAAAGAGAAATTCTGGAAGGAACTAGATGAAGTAGTTCTGAGCATCCCAGATAGCGAGAGAGTTGTGATTGGTGCAGATTGTAATGGACATATTGGTAAAGGAAACAGCGGCGATGAAGAAGTGATGGGTAAGTACGGCATCCAGGAAAGGAACTTTGAGGGACAGATGGTGGTGGACTTTGCAAAAATGATGGAGCTGGCTGTAGTGAACACTTATTTCCAGAAGAGGGAGGAACATATAGTGACCTACAAGAGAGGAGGTAGAAGCACGCAGGTGGATTATATTTTGCGCAGACGATGGAAAGTAGTGGTAGGGGAGAGTGTAGCTCGACAGCATAGGATGGTAGTGTGTAGGATGATTAATAAGACAAAGGTAGAGCAGAGAACCATGTGGTGGAAGCTGAGAAAGGAAGAATGTTGTGCGACCTTTCAGAAAGAGGTAAGAAATGCTCTCGATGGACAGCAGAAGCTCCCGGAAGACTGGACTACGACAGCCAAGGTGATCAGAGAGACAGCCAGGAAAGTACTTGGTGTGTCTTTTGGTAGGAAAGGGGAGAAGGAGACTTGGTGGAGGAACCCCAAAATACAGGGAGTCATACAAGGAAAGAGATAAGCGAAGAAGTGGGATACTGAGGAGAGGCGAAAGGAGTACATTGAGATGTGATGAAGGGAAAAGGTAGAGGTGGTAAAGGCTAAACAAGAGGCATATGAAGTCATGTACACCAGGTTGGACATGAAGGAAGGAGAAAAGGATCTCTACTGGCTAGCCAGACAGAGGGACAGAGATGTGAAGGATGTGCAGCAGGTAAGTGTGAAAAAGGAGAGACATGGAAATGTGTTGACTCGTGCCAGTCGTGTGCTAAATAGATGGAGAGAGTACTTTGAGAAGACGATGTTATGAGCTGTGGGAATTATAGAGGAATAAAGTTGATGCGCCACACAATGAAGTTATGGGAAAGAGTAGTGGAGGCTAGACTCAGGAGAGAAGTATCTGCGAGCAACAGTATGGTTTCATGCCGAGAGAGTACCACGGATGCATTATTTCCCTTGAGGATGCTAGTGGAAAAGTACAGAGAAGGTCAGCAGGAGCTACATTGTGTCTTTGAAGATCTAGATAAAGCCTATGACAGCGTACCAAGAGAGGAACTGTGGTACTGCATGAGAAGCAATTTGGAGAGATGGCTGTGGAGTTTTTGACCAATTTATTCAACAGAATACTAGCGAGCGAAAAGATGCCTGAACAATGGAGGAAAAGTGTTCTAGTTCCCATTTTTAAGAACAAAGGCGATGTTCAGAGCTGTGGGAATTATAGAGGAATAAAGTTATGGGAAAGAGTAGTGGAGGCAAGACTCAGGACAAAACTATCTGTGAGCAACAGTATGGTTTCATGCCTAGAAAGAGTACCACAGATGCATTATTTGCCTTGAGGATGCTAGTGGAAAAGTACAGAGAAGGTCAGAAGGAGCTACATTGTGGATCTAGAGAAAACCTATGACAGAGTACCAAGAGAGGAATTGTGGTACTGCATGCGTAAGTCTGGTGTGGCAGAGAAGTATGTTAAAATAGTACAGGACATGTATGATGGCAGCAGAACAATGGTTAGGTGTGACAGAGGAATTTAAGGTCGAGGTGGGAGTGCATCAGGGATCAGCTCTGAGCCCCTTCCTGTTTGCGGTGGTAATGGATAGGCTGACAGATGAGGTTAGACTGGAATCCCCTTGGACCATGATGTTCGCAGATGATATTGTGATATGCAGTGAAAGCAGGGAGCATGCAGAGAAACAATTACAAAGATGGATACATGCACTGAAAAGGAGAGGAATGAAGATTAGCCGAAGTAAAACAGAATATATGTGCGTGAATGAGAAAAGTGAGGGGGAAGAGTGAGGCGACAGGGAGAAGAGATAGCGAGGGTGGAAAACTTCAAAAATTTAGGGTCAACAATCCAGAGCAATGGTGAGTGTTAAGGAAGTGAAGAAACGGGTCCAAGCAGGTTGGAACAGCTGGCGAAAGGTGTCTGGTGTGTTATGTAACAGAAGAGTCTCTGCTAGGATGAAGGGCAAAGTTTACAATACAGTGGTTAGGCCGGCCATGATGTACGGATTAGAGACGGTGGCACCGAAGAAACAACATGAAGCAGAATTGGAGGTCGGAGAAATGAAGATGTTGAGGTTCTCGCTCGGAGTGACCAGGTTGGATAGGATTAGAAATGAGCTCATTAGAGGGACAGCTTAACTTGGATGTTTTGCTGACAAGGTTCGAGAGAGCAGACTTCGATGGTTTGGACATGTTCAGAGGCGAAAGAGTGAGTATATTGGTGGTAGGGTGCTGAGGATGGAGCTGCCAGGGAAAAGGGTGAGAGGAAGACCAAAGAGAAGGTTTAAGGAAGAGATGAGGGGCAGTTCGGGTTCGAGAGGAAGATGCAGGAGATAGGCTAAGATGACACGCTGTGGCGACCCCTGACGGGACAAGCCGAAAGGAAAAGAAGAAGAAGGTGAGTGTGATAACGAAGTGAAGAAACGGGTCCAAGTGGGGTGGAACAGATGGCGGAAGGTGTCTGGTGTTGTGTGACAGAAGAATCTCAGATGGTATGAGGGGCAAAGTTTCTAAAAGAGTGGTGAGGTGAGAGATGGTTACACTGAAGAAACAACTGGAAGCAGAACTCGAGGTTGCATAAATGAAGATGTTAAGGTTCTTGCTCGGAGTGAGCAGGTTGGATTGGATTAGAAATGAGCTCATTAGAGGGACAGCCAAAGTTGGATGCTTTGGAGACAAGGTTAGAGAGAGCAGACTTCAATGGTTTTGACATGTCCAGAGGCGACAGAGTGAGTATATTGGTAGAAGGGTGCTGAGGATGCAGCTGTCAGGCAAAAGAGCGAGAGGAACACCAAAGAAAAAGGTTGATGGATGTTGTGAGGAAGGACATGAAGACTGCGGGTGTTAGAGAGAAAGACGCACAAGATAGTCTTAGATGGAAAAAGATGACTCACTGTGGCGACCCCTAACGGGACAAGCCGAAAGAAAAATAAGAGAAGACCACAGTGTCCCACATAAATCAGCCAGTATCCTACTATGGACATTTGAGCGCGTCCTTGCTTGGACCCGTTTCTTCACTTCCTTATCACACTCACCATTGCTCTGTATTGTTGCCCCCGAGGATTTGAAATCGTCCACCTTAGCTTTCTCTTCTTCTTGAAGCTTCACTCTTCTACCTCCGCCCCTCTCATTCACGCACATATATTCTGTTTTATTATGGCTAATCTTCATTCCTCTTCTTTCCAGTGCGTACCTCCATCTATCTCACTGTTCCTCCGCCTGTTCGATGCTTTCACTGCAGATCACAGATCATCCTCAAACATCATGGTCCAAGGGGAATCCAGTCTAACCTCGTCTGTCAGCCTATCCATTACTTCTGCAAACAGGAAGGGGCTCAGAGGTGATCCCTGATGCAGTCCCACCTCCATCTTAAATTCTTCTGTCACACCAACGACACATCTCATGGCTGTTTTGCTGCCCTCATACATGTCCTGTACTACTCTAACATATTTCTCCGCCACACCGGACTTGCGCATGCAGTACCAATGTTCCTCTCTTAGTACTTTGTCATAGGCTTTCTCTCGGTCTACAAAGATACAATGTAGCTCCTTCTGACCTTCTGTGTACTTTTCCACAAGCATCTGTCATGGTCTGGCCGATCCAGCCCTGGCTGTGCGGTTCCCCACACCGCTGCTCTGATTACGAGGCACACACCTGCGCCTCTTCGGCAGTGATTACCCTGGTGTGTATATATGGAACCGAGTGGACGGTCGGACTTTGCCAGAGCATTGCAACTCATGCCCCGTATCTCTGATAGTGAACCTGTGTGTACCGACCTCCGCCCGACCCCGTAAGCCTGACTCCTTTGACACTCCTGCCTTCTTTGATCGATCTCCCATGTACCAACTCCTGCCTGCCCGTGGACCTGCCCTCTACGCCCGATGTCCTGACTACCGCTGCCACACTTGACTGTCTAATCCCCGACCTTGGAACGAATAAACAGTTTTCCCAAAATGCCTCTGCCTCTCCGGAGTCCTGCATTTGGGTCTTCCTCCGTCTCAATGGGTCGTGACAGCATCCTCAAGGCAAATAGTGCATCTGTGGTACTCTTTCTAGGCATGAAACCATACTGCTGCTCGCAGATACTTATTTCTGTCCTGAGTCTAGCCTCCACTTCTGTTTCCCATAACTTCATTCTGTTTCTCATTATCTTTATTCCTCTGAAGTTTCCACAGCTCTGAACATCGCCTTTGTTCTTAAAAATGGGGACTAGCACACTTTTCCTCCATTCTTCTTGCATCTTCTCTCGCGCTTTTGCTTGAGTTTATTTCAGTTGTTACGGGTATTGTGACAATAAGATCAGTATGTGTGTGCATTGTGCGTCATCGTGTGAGACATGACTGCTCAGTGGGAGGGTGAGAAAGAAAAAAAAAAAAACAATGGGGAAGAGTGGCTTTACTGGTCCCACCACCCAACTAAGCTGTGCAACAAAAGAGTTAATCCCAAGCAGGACAACCTCGAAAAGGAGAATACCATAATTTCTCAAATAATGTGCACATTTTTCCAAAAATATTTTCAAAAAGTCGATAGAGCGCATTATAGTTAGGAATGGATGGAAAAAAAAAATACAATCACATTGTACAGTCGTAAACAGGTCCATATAGTGGTTAAAAAAAGGAAAACTTTACATTTCGATATGATATTCGATGTCTAATGTTACACATTTATATATATTACGGTAATGAGCGGCACCAACCTGAACTCTGACCTTATGGATGCTTGCCAATTTACGATCGTTAGCGTCGTATTTTTGTTGCTACCTCACCAAACATCAGAAATTACTGCCTGTGAGTTTGTTTTAACTTAAACTCAGACAAAAAAATGTCGACTCCAACGGCTAGTTGTACAGCTCCTTTTAAAATAAATGTGTCGTCATGACGCAACCAACCAGGAAGCAGCGGGGTACTTCAAAACAACGAGGGCTACGATCTGGAGCAGCTTTCCCATGGCTTCAAGTCGGTATTAAAACACTGTGAGCTCAAACTACATAATATGACTCTAATGGGCACATTTTAAAAAACATGGGAGGGCACACACAAGTGAAATGCTCACTTTTTTTTTTTTTTTTTTTTTTAAATGTGCCCATTTCACTTGTTTCTATGTAGTTTGAGCTCATGTTGTTTTGATAGCGAACTGACTCCATGGGAAAGCTGCTACAGATCGTAGACAAATGGAGGGCAAGAAGCTGCGCTTTGTAACCCAAACTGTTGGGATTAAAAAAAAAAAAAAGTTTCCTCAGAAAACGCCATGGGTGGCACAGAAAATGACATTCTGTGGGAGCAAGATGGGATGTTCATGATGCAATGTCGGAGGCACCGGAAAAAGACTAAGTCATCGATGAGTTTGACAGTGATGCACCAAAGGTAGCTACGATGGATATTTTTCAGATTGGAGATGAGTCAGATAGGTCTTTTGAAGTCTTGGCCAAGGATGTGTAATGTAGTGGATAAATTGCACGATACACAAATGTCATATGCACAAATATTTGATGCAATTTTTTTTTTAAAAGTTAAACAGTGTGCGTTTAAGACTGTAATATGTGTTATTAACAGTATTAATAAAATGTTATGCCATCATTGAGCATTTATTTTAGTTGGTTGAGGGATTCTGTTCTGACAATTACAGGGATCAGAACAAGCATGTCCTGTGGCTGTCCCGAGATGTAGTGCCTTCTGAAAGTATTCGGCCAACTTGAACTTTTTAACCTTTCGCCACATCTCAGGCTTCAAACAAAGATAAAAAATTATTTTTTTGGGTCAAGAATCAACAAGTGGGACATTATTGTGAAGTGGAACGAAACTTAATGGATATTTTAAATTTTTTTAACAAATAAACATCTGAAAAGTGGGGCGTTCAATATTATTCGTCCCCCTTGCATTAATACTTTATAGCGCCACCTTTTACTGCAATTACAGCTGCAAGTCACTTGGGGTGTGTCTCTATCAGTTTTGCAGGTGATGTTTGACAGTGGGGATGGTGTGGTCAGGGTGATGAGCTGTGTTGCTTTTACGCCAAACAGATCGTTTTGCATTGTGGCCAAAAAGTTAAATTTTGGTTTCATCTGATCGACTTTCCAACATCAGCTGTAGATCTCTGCAGTTCATCCAGAGTGCTCATGGGCCTCTTGCCTGCATATCTGATCAGTCTTCTCCTTGTTTGAGGTGAAAGTTGAGAGTGACGGCGGGGTCTTGGCAGATTTGCAGTGGTCTTATACTCCTTCCATTTCAATATGATTGCTTGCACATGCTCTTTGAGATGTTTAAAGCTTGGGAAATCTTTTTGTATCCAAATCAGGCTTTAAACTTCTCCACAACAGTATCTCAGAGCTGCCTGGTGTGTTCCTTGGTCTTCATGATGCTCTCTGGACTTTAAACAGAAACCTGAGACTATTACATAGCAGGTGCATTCATCCGGAGACTTTATTACACACAGGTAGATTCTATTTATCAGAATCAGTCAACATTGGATCATTCAGAGATCTTCACTGAACTTCTGGAGTGAGTTCGCTGCACTGAAAGTAAATGGGCCGAATAATATTGCACGACCCACTTTTCAGGTTTTTATTGGTTAAAAAAGTATAAAATATCCAATAAATTTTGTTCCACTTCAGGATTGTGTCCCACTTGTTGTTGATTCTTGAGAAAATTTTTACATTTTATATCTTTATGTTTGATGGCTGAAATGTGGCGAAAGCTTGAAAAGTTCAACAGGGTCAAATACTTTCAAAAGGCACTGTATATTACCGCTACATCAGCACATGCACAAAGATTTTTATTATTGATTGTTGTACAGACATTTTTTTGAAAAACAAAACAATAAAAGTACAAACCGAGCAAAATAGAAAGAGATAATTCCTAATATTTTGATCATATGCGTAGCAGCAAATTCGTGGTCCGCATTGTGCATTGGTAGAAGGGTTTTCCAGATATTTTAGGTCAACTTTGGGGGTGCAAATTATACTTCAGGACGCATTATACTCGAGAAATTACGGTATGTCTCCCCTGCGTTTTCCAACCACGGTCACATGACCGCAGCAAAAAAGGTTAGCATATCATTTTCACAAAACTGGATTTCGGACGGAATGAAAATAACTCTCATTTCACAGCTTCAAGTCTTCACTTCTTCTCACTCCACGCTAACATCGACCTGGAATTCCCAAAGGACTAAACTTCCCAGACACAAGTTACTCACTTTAAAAAAAAAAAAAAAAAAAAAAAAAAAAAAAAAAATCACACAGGAGAGCAGATGCAGTTTAAAAAAAAAAAAAAAATGAAGCATCCAGAGATAAATGCTTGCATGACATCAAGTGGCATGGAACATTAGGAGGGGCAAAAAGCCTAAATCAATGGGTAATTTATTAAAAATTGCCTCAATGACAATGAAATCTTGTGTTCTCTGAAAACAATTTTAAACAAATGGTATCAGACCAACTGTCCTGCCACACGGTTGAATAGAGAAAATTGGACATTAGCATGTTTACTGAGTCACAGTTGCACTCAGACCTTCAATTATGTATTTTAGTCTTGCTTTTGTTGAGAATTGTGCCATAAAAGACAAGCCTTGGTTGAATTGGTAGTTTGTGTGAACGAGAGTGCACAATTTAATTTTTTTAAATTACTGGCCTGTTGTCTTGGTACCTCTGTAGGAGTCGATTTTTCCTTATCATGTCGGTGGGTGACATTTACAATAAATCTGCCTGAGCAAAGGTATCTGTGTGAGGAGGGTATGATATCCATGTGTAAGATATGGCTCTTTGAAGTGTATGCTGTGGCTCTTTGCCGTAACAGTAAAAAAAAAAAAAAAAAAAAAGCTCTTCTTCTCTGACTGGTTGGCCACCCTTGGTCTAGACTGATGGGCTAACAAATTCGTAAAGCATTCTGGGATTTATACTATGAGAGAGGTCTATGTTCTCTGTAAGGGTGGGCAGTTTACATTGTGGGCTAAATTTTCCCCGTGGATCCAAATTTGACATTTTTTGTTCAACAGTATTGTATAGTTTTCAGTTCAACAGCTTACTTTGAGGTCTCCTTGTGTGATGAGTAAGAACCTGTTGAGGGTCCATGATGAGAGGAACTGGTAGGACTTGGACATGACCCAGACTGTGTACAACTGCACTGTAGCTAACATCAAGCTAACAGTCCATCTGTGAAAAGCGGGGCCCGTTGGGAAAAGGGTCAAAGAACCTGAAACATATAAAGTACCATACTTAAAAACCCTGCTGGGTTGTACTTAAACAAGCCAGTGACTGATTTTTGTTTTGCAGAGTAACGAGATAAAAGGAAATTTACCAATTATCTTGAAATGACATACTGTGATGAATGTATTGTTTTTATACTTAAATTCTTTTAAACGTGATGAACTCAGACTAGCTTTTCTGTTTTGATGTGTCAAACCTTTTTGTATTCTTGATATTATCACAGTTATCACAGTTCATCTATTGCAGATTCAGTGCATTGCAGGTTATTTTTCATTTCATTATCTGAGCCGCTTATCCTCACAAGGATCACGGGAGTGCTGGAGCCTATCCCAACTATGTTTGGGCAGGAGGCGGGGAACACTTTGGACTGGTTGCCAGCCAATCGCAGGGCACATAGAGACAAACAACCAGTTGCACTCGCAATCATACCTAAGGATAATTTAGAGTCACCAATTAATGCATGTTTTTGTGGATGTGGGAGGAAAACGGAGTGTCTGGGGGAAACCCACGCAGGCACGGGGAGAACATGCAAACTCCACACAGGCGGGCGGGCCTGGGATTTGAACCATAGTTCTTAGAAATGTGAGGCTGATGCTCTAACCAGGTGCACCACCTGCCAACAAAAAAGGAACTTTGGTTAACAATTTCAATTCACAAATTTGGGAAGTCAAGTTGCTTGAGGAGGCAATGAACATCACCCGATGCCACTGTTTAACACACAAGGCACGGTCAGACCCTCATGAAATAAATTTATAAATACCGACAGAGCCTGATGAATACCAAAATATAAGCATTCATATCAGTAATGACAGAAGCAGATGCAAGTATACAGGGACATTTAGCTTGATTTTCTACAACTATAATACTGTTATAAACATTACGACAAAGAATTCTGGAAAGCAGCAGGATCTGCTAGCTTTACTTTACATTATGTCTTTTTTCTGACTGTATTGCCAGGATGCATGGGATGCCTGGAAGATCAACTGAAGACTTTATTATCCGTGAGTGAGACAGTGAATAATGCAGCCCTATGGGGGCACAAACCAGTGCAATCTGTAGGCCGGTCCCAAGCCCGGATAAATGCAGAGGGTTGCGTCAGGAAGGGCATCCGGCGTAAAAACTGTGCCAAACAAATATGAGCGTTCATCTAAAGAATCCCATACCGGATCGGTCGTGGCCCGGGTTAACAACGCCCGCCCCCGGCACTGCTAACCTGCAGGGCGTCGGTTGAAATTCAGCTACTGTGGGTTGAAGACAAAGAAGAGGAGGAAACCGGATCCAGCGTCAGAAGAAAAAGAGGAATGCACAGAGCCTACAACTGAGTGTAGGGACTTTGAATGTTGGGACTATGACAGGAAAAGCACAGGAGTTGGTTGACATGATGATTAGGAGAAAGGTTGATATTCTGTGCATCCAAGAGAGCAGGTGGAAAGGTAGTAAGGCTAGAAGTTTAGGAGCAGGGTTTAAATTATTCTACCACGGAGTAGATGGGAAGAGAAATGGAGTTGGGGTTATTTTAAAGGAAGAGCTGGCTAAGAATGTCTTGGAGGTGAAAAGAGTATCAGATCGAGTGATGAGACTAAAATTTGAAATTGAGGGTGTTATGTATAATGTGGTTAGCGGCTATGCCCCACAGGTAGGATGTGACCTAGAGTTGAAAGAGAAATTCTGGAAGGAACTAGATGAAGTAGTTCTGAGCATCCCAGATAGCGAGAGAGTTGTGATTGGTGCAGATTGTAATGGACATATTGGTAAAGGAAACAGCGGCGATGAAGAAGTGATGGGTAAGTACGGCATCCAGGAAAGGAACTTTGAGGGACAGATGGTGGTGGACTTTGCAAAAAGGATGGAGATGGCTGTAGTGAACACTTATTTCCAGAAGAGGGAGGAAGGAACATATAGTGACCTACAAGAGAGGAGGTAGAAGCACGGAGGTGGATTATATTTTGCGCAGACGATGGAAAGTAGTGGTAGGGGAGAGTGTAGCTCGACAGCATAGGATGGTAGTGTGTAGGATGATTAATAAGACAAAGGTAGAGCAGAGAACCATGTGGTGGAAGCTGAGAAAGGAAGAATGTTGTGCGACCATTCAGAAAGAGGTAAGAAATGCTCTCGATGGACAGCAGAAGCTCCCGGAAGACTGGACTACGACAGCCAAGGTGATCAGAGAGACAGCCAGGAAAGTACTTGGTGTGTCTTTTGGTAGGAAAGGGGAGAAGGAGACTTGGTGGAGGAACCCCAAAATACAGGGAGTCATACAAGGAAAGAGATTAGCGAAGAAGAAGTGGGATACTGAGGAGAGGCGAAAGGAGTACATTGAGATGTGATGAAGGGAAAAGGTAGAGGTGGTAAAGGCTAAACAAGAGGCATATGAAGTGATGTACACCAGGTTGGACACGAAAGAAGGAGAAAAGGATCTCTACAGGTTGGCCGGACAGAGGGATCCTGATGACATACCGGTGGAGGTATGGAAGCAATTTGGAGAGAGGGCTCTGGAGTTTTTGACCAATTTATTCAACAGAATACGAGTATGCCGGTAGAATGGAGTAAAAGTGTACTACTTCCCATTTGTAAGAACAAAGACGATGTTATGAGCTGTGGGAATTATAGAGGAATAAAGTTGATGCGCCACACAATGAAGTTATGGGAAAGAGTAGTGGAGGCTAGACTCAGGAGAGAAGTATCTGCGAGCAACAGTATGGTTTCATGCCGAGAGAGTACCACGGATGCATTATTTCCCTTGAGGATGCTAGTGGAAAAGTACAGAGAAGGTCAGCAGGAGCTACATTGTGTCTTTGAAGATCTAGATAAAGCCTATGACAGCGTACCAAGAGAGGAACTGTGGTACTGCATGAGAAGCAATTTGGAGAGATGGCTGTGGAGTTTTTGACCAATTTATTCAACAGAATACTAGCGAGCGAAAAGATGCCTGAACAATGGAGGAAAAGTGTTCTAGTTCCCATTTTTAAGAACAAAGGCGATGTTCAGAGCTGTGGGAATTATAGAGGAATAAAGTTGATGAGCCACACAATAAAGTTATGGGAAAGAGTAGTGGAGGCAAGACTCAGGACAAAACTCGAGGAAAGGAACTTTGAAGGGCAGATGGTGGTGGACTTTGCAAAAAGGATGGAGATGGCTGTAGTGAACACTTATTTCCAGAAGAGGGAAGAACATATAGTGACCTACAAGAGCGGAGGTAGAACCACGCAGGTAGATTATATTTTGTGCAGACGATGTAATCTGAAGGAGGT
Organism: Syngnathoides biaculeatus; assembly: GCF_019802595.1. Lineage (NCBI taxonomy): Eukaryota > Metazoa > Chordata > Actinopteri > Syngnathiformes > Syngnathidae > Syngnathoides > Syngnathoides biaculeatus. Next base: position 7,619,628 of record NC_084650.1, read on the forward strand.
TACTGACTGTAAAGTAGTGGTAGGGGAGAGTGTAGCTCGACAGCATAGGATGGTAGTATGTAGGATGATTCTGGTGGTGGGTAGGAAGATTAAGAAGACAAAGGTAGAGCAGAGAACCATGTGGTGGAAGCTGAGAAAGGAAGAATGTTGTGCGACCTTCCGGAAAGAGGTGAGACAGGCTCTCGATGGACAACCGAAGCTCCCGGAAGACTGGACGACGACAGCCAAGGTGATCAGAGAGACAGGCAGGAGAGTACTTGGTATGTCATCTGGTAGGAAAGGGGAGAAGGAGACTTGGTGGTGGAACCCCAAAATACAGGGAGTCATACAAGGAAAGAGATTAGCGAAGAAGAAGTGGGATAATGAGAGGACTGAGGAGAGGCGAAAGGAGTACATCGAGATGCGACGTAGGGCAAAGGTAGAGGTGGCAAAGGCTAAACAAGAGGCATATGAAGACATGTACACCAGGTTGGACACGAAAGAAGGAGAAAAGGATCTCTACAGGTTGGCCGGACAGAGGGATAGAGATGGGAAGGATGTGCAGAAGGTTAGGGTGATTAAGGATAGAGATGGAAATGTGTTGACTGGTGCCGGTAGTGTGCTAAATAGATGGAAAGAATACTTTGAGAAGTTGATGAATGAAGAAAATGAGAGAGAAGGAAGAGTTGAAGAGGCAAGAGTGAAGGACCAGGAAGTGGAAATGATTACTAAGGGGGAAGTCAGAAAGGCACTACAAAGGATGAAAAATGGAAAGGCAGTTGGTCCTGATGACATACCGGTAGAGGTATGGAAGCAATTTGGAGAGATGGCTGTGGAGTTTTTGACCAACTTATTCAACAGAATACTAGCGGGCGAAAAGATGCCTGAAGAATGGAGGAAAAGTGTTCTAGTTCCCATTTTTAAGAACAAAGGGGATGTTCAGAGCTGTGGGAACTATAGAGGAATAAAGTTGATGAGCCACACAATGAAGTTATGGGAAAGAGTAGTGGAGGCTAGACTCAGGACAGAAGTAAGTATCTGCGAGCAACAGTATGGTTTCATGCCTAGAAAGAGTACCACAGATGCAATATTTGCCTTGAGGATGCTCGTGGAAAAGTACAGAGAAGGTAAGAAGGAGCTACATTGGGTCTGTGTGGATCTAGAGAAAGCCTATGACAGAGTACCTAGAGAGGAACTGTGGTTCTGCATGCGTAAGTCTGGTGTGGCTGAGAAGTATGTTAAAATAGTACAGGACATGTATGATGGCAGCAGAACAATGGTGAGGTGTGCCTTAGGTGTGACAGAGGAATTTAAGGTGGAGGTGGGACTGCATCAGGGATCAGCTCTGAGCCCCTTCCTGTTTGCAGTGGTGATGGATAGGCTGACAGGTGAGGTTAGACTGGAATCCCCTTGGACCATGATGTTCGCAGATGATATTGTCATATGCAGTGAAAGCAGGGAGCACGCAGAGGAACAATTGGAAAGATGGAGACATGCACTGGAAAGGAGAGGAATGAAGATTAGCCGAAGTAAAACAGAATATATGTGCGTGAATGAGAAAAGTAGAGGGGGAAGAGTGAGGCTACAGGGAGAAGAGATAGCGAGGGTGGACGACTTCAAATACTTGGGGTCAACAATACAGAGCAATGGAGAGTGTGGTCAGGAAGTGAAGAAACGGGTCCAAGCAGGTTGGAACAGCTGGCGAAAGGTGTCTGGTGTGTTATGTGACAGAAGAGTGTCTGCTAGGATGAAGGGCAAAGTTTACAAAACAGTGGTGAGGCCGGCCATGATGTACGGATTAGAGACGGTGGCACTGAAGAAACAACAGGAAGCAGAACTGGAGGTGGCAGAAATGAAGATGTTGAGGTTCTCGCTCGGAGTGACCAGGTTGGATAGGATTAGAAATGAGCTCATTCGAGGGACGGCCAAAGCTGGATGTTTTGGAGACAAGATTCGAGAGAGCAGACTTCGATGGTTTGGACATGTTCAGAGGCGAGAGAGTGAGTATATTGGTAGAAGGATGCTGAGGATGGCGCTCCCAGGCAAAAGAGCGAGAGGAAGACCAAAGAGAAGGTTTATGGATGTGGTGAGGGAAGACATGAGGGCAGTTGGGGTTAGAGAGGAAGATGCAGGAGATAGGCTAAGATGGCAAAAGATGACACGCTGTGGCGACCCCTAACGGGACAAGCCGAAAGGAAAAGAAGAAGAAGAACCCTGGGGGATTACTGTATTAAAAAATTGACAGATTACATGTTTTTTTTCACTTCTTCTGAAGTTGCTTGTTGGGTTGAAACGTTTTAAGGTGTTCCATGGCTAAGATGGAATAAATTACCTTACGTCATTCCAATGAAACACTTAGAATCAACTCATAAAACAAAAGTTTTAGCAACAGTAAAAGGCGGTCACAACTCATATTAACACAATTATGTTTACCTGGTGCTTTGCAGTGAGACAAAGAGGACAGTAGAGGAGGAGTAAGCTGTAGTAAGTACTTTGCTGTTACAGACTTAACGGTGTCATCTCGATTTGATGATGGTCCCATAGATTGGCTGTGTTGGTTTCCATCCATCAAACACTTGTCTTTTAAACCTGCACCCAGAGCTCTGCACACCACTGAGAAAAGAATGAGTGGAGACAGAAGACATGAAGTTGAATTCTTTCTGACAGGGGAATCTGCCAACCATTCCCAACAAATCCTTACAATACATTTGGGCCTGCCACGTCAGACTGCAAACTTCCCCCACCATCGGAGCCAACTCACCACCAGTTGGTTATTAGTTGACAGCTCTAACCCTTTCTTCACATGAGTGTCCAAGACATGTGACCACAAAGTTTATCATCAAACTGCGACCTATGGTGTCCTGGTGCCAAATGGATGTAGACACCCTTTGTTTGTTATGGACAATCCGCGATGAGCACAGAAGTCCAGTAACAGAACACCACTCCGGTTTTGATCGGGGGGGAGGCATTTCTTGCCAATCACGCCCTTCCAGGTCTCACTGTCATTGCCCATGTGAGCATGGAAGTCCCCCAGCAGAATGGAGTACCTAGAGGAAGCGCTCTCCAGCACTCCAAAAAGGGTGGGTACTCTGAACTGCTGTTTGGTGCATAGGCACAAACAACAGTCAGGACCCATCCTCTTACCTGAAGGCCGAGGATGAACTCCAATGTACAGGCCCCGAGCTGGGGGGCAATAAGTCTACCAGACACCTGCTCGATGCCTCTCACCGTGGGTAACTCCAGAGTGGAACTGAGTCCAACCCCTCTCAAGAGGACTGGTACCAGAGTCTAAGGGGTGCACCGAGGCAAGTCTGACTATATGTAGTCGGAAGTTCTCGACCTCATGCACCAACTCGGGCTCCTTGCCTTCCAAAGAGGAGACATTTCATGTCCCTACACCTAGTTTCTGCAGCCGGGGATCAGAAAGTCATTGTCCCCGCCTTTGTTCACTGCCCAGCTCACATTGCAGCTGACTCCTATGGTTCCTCTCACAGGTGAGCCCATGGGAAGGGGGACGCACGTTTGGCTGTGCTTGACCGAGCCCCATGGGTGCAGGCCTGGCCACTAGGCCACATCCAAGCGAACCCTATCCAGAGTTTTAGAATAAGATCAAACTGTAACAGGGGATGAAATGGTCATGAAAAGGGTAGAAAGCATAAATGCCCTCGGCTTCAATCGCTAATGAAAGTTAAGGTTGTGTGTGTGTTTAGTAATTTCCATAAGACACGAACCATGGTCCCACTGAGCATGTGCTGCACTGACTAACATGATGAGATTGAACTCCTCCAGCATGGCTTTGTACTCCCTTGGAAGCATTTCTGCAAAAAACAGAATGTCACTTAGACACAACTACAAAATTGGCATCTGAATGTAAAATCATTCTTGGTTTATGAGGAAGAAACATGTAACATAATACAAGTGACTGAGTAAGACAAAAAAATTAATTGACTTTCTATTGGTATTTTATTGATTTTTCAAAATATTAAACCGGTGTACAAAGATCCATTTGTTGACCCATTGAGACTATTGTCTTCTATCTACTTTTGCAGTCTTTCCACAAGCGGTTAAGTGAAAATCTGAAAGCAAATAGGTATCCATATACTGTACTGGAGTTGTGTGTGTCACTTTAATAGCACATCTCTCATAAAGTGTTGATTTCGCCCTTTGCTGTTTATAAAGTTGTGTCGCAGGTGGTCACACTGGCTAAACAGCTGATGCATTCCTGTCTAGCGGCAGTGAAACATCAGTGCTGGTCTTCCAGCGATGCCAAGATTAATGTACATCAATGTGCATCAGTCCTTCTTGAACATAATGAATCAGAAAAGCAGTCTGTTTGGATTTAATTAAAATCTTTTAAAGAGTACTCTACGATAACTTATTTTCCGGACTACAAAGCACACCGCATAATAAGTCTGTGAAAGCTTAAGCAAAGCAGATTTATTTGTAAAGCGCATTTCATACAATAAGTAACTGAATGTGCTGTACATGATTAAAGGCATTTGAAAACAAAGAGATAAAACATTTAAAATGGGATAAAAACAATAAAAATGACAACCTGAATATTAAAAAAAAAAAAAAACCGCATACAGTGCAAGTAATATGATCAAAATGTGGATATATTTTAAAAAGCATGAGAAAAAAAAAAGAGTTTTCAACCCGGATTTAAAAACATCACTTCGGGCTGACCTCACCTCTGTTGGCAACTTATTCCATTTGTGTGCAGCATAATAGCTAAATGCTGCTTCACCATTTTTGCTTTGGACTCTGCGCTCCACTATTTGACCTGAGTCAGTCGATCTACTGGGTTTGTATTTCATAAGCATTTCTTTCATGTATTCAGGACCTAAATCATTTAATGATTTATAGGCCAGTAACAGAACTTTAAAATCTAATCTAAAGGTGACTGGAAGCCAGTGCAAGGACTTCAGGATTGGAGTTATATGCTCTGACCGCTTTGTTTTGGTCAGAACGCGAGCTGCAGCATTCTGAATGAGCTGCAGCTATTTAATACTCTTTTTTTTTGGAATTCAGTCAGAAGGCCATTACAGTAGTCAAGTCTACTTGAGATAAAAGCATGGATGAGCTTTTCCTAGTCTGCTTGACACATACAAGACTTCACTCTAGATATGTTCTTCAGATGGTATAAGGGAGTTTTTGTGATTGATTTGATATGATCAGTCAGGTCGGAATAAATCAGAAGACCAAGGTTTCGGACTTGGTCTTTGGTTTTTAAAGATAGAGAGTCCAGGTGTTTACTTACAACAATTCTCTTTTTTTCCTTGCCAAAAACAATTGTCTCAGTTTTGTTGTGATTTAGTTGAAGAAAATTTTGGCTCATCCAATTATTTATGTGATTTAGAGAGTGGCACAATACCTCAATTGAAGTGTAGTCATCTGGAGACACTCCTAAATATAACTGTCATCTCCATAGCAATGGTAGTCAAAATTAAAGTTTTGAAGAATTTGACTCAAGGGTAGCATATTCAGGGTGAACAGGAGAGGTCCAAGAACTGAACCTTGAGGGACCCCATAGGTCATTGCCATTCGCTGAAAGAGAGCACCTCAAATTGTCACAAAGTAGCTCCTTTCCTCCAGGTAGGACCTAAACCATTTAAGGAACATTCCATTTAGTCCTACCCACGTTTCCAACCTGTTTAGCAGTATATTGTGATCTACCAAATCAAAAGCCGCGCTGAGATCCAACTAGACCAAAATTGACACCTTTCCTGAGTCAGTACTCAACATTATATCATTTAGCACTTTGATAAGAGCAGATTCTGTACTGTGATGAGTTCGGAAACCTGACTGAAATTTGTCAAAAACTCAATTTAATTTCAAGAAATTGCTGAGTTGATTAAAAATAACTTTCTCAAAAATCTTGGCTATGAACGGTAGATTTGAGATGGGTCTATAACTTGCCAACATGGAATCGTCCAGTGCTGTTTTTTTAGAAGAGGCTTAACAGCAACTTTGGGAAACTCGCCAGACTGAAGTGAGTAATTGATTATTTGCTGCAAACCAAGTAGCACTGACTTCACAATAGTTTTGAAAACATCACATGGTATTTGAGTCAAGACAGCTCATTGATGGTTTCAACTGCTGAACAGTTTTCTCTAAATTATTTTTGGTCAACTGTATCAAATTCTGACTGAGTTTTCCCTGGGTAGCTTCAGACTTGAGATCTATCTTTTTGCTGATTTGTGCTGACATTTGACCTGATGGATTGTATTTTTTCACTAAAATAACACGCAAACCCATTGCATTTGTTCTGATTCGGCGGGGGGGGGGGTGAATTACAAAAACACTGTCTATAGAGTTCATAGTCAATTTGGAGTTTAGTTTTTGTCCATTTGCATTCCGCTTTCCTACACTCCAATTTAGATCTCTTGACCATCACTGTGCTCCTCTATGGTCTTCTAGGATGCCTCAGGATGGTCTTAGTTTTAACAGGAGCAACAACATTCATGGCATTTGTGATTTTTTTAGGTGAAATTGTCCAAAAATTCATCAACTGTCTCAGCATTCACAGTCTGTGGCACAGCCACAGTCTCCATAAACAGAGGCAGTACTCTCATTTGTGTACCTTTTTTTCCAATAGAGATAGAGGTTGTCTGAACCGAAGAATCTGTAATCCAAAAACTACACAAAAATGGTCAGAAATAGCCATATCCTTAACGTCAATCGATAGAATCTCAACATCCTTAGAGATGACCAGGTCCAAGATGTGACCTTGAGTATGAGTTGGACTCTTAATATGTTGAGAGAGGTCAAATGTGTCTAGAATTGCAGAAAGTTCTTTGGATGTTTTTTTTCCATGTTATTGTCAACATGAATGTTAAACTCCCCTGTTATGACAATATAGTTGTACTTAGTACAAATAACTGATGGCAGTTCTGAAAAAATCCTCCAAAAGTTTTCTATTGCATCTTGGAGGTCTATAAATTATTAAAATTATAACCTTTGGGTCACCCTGAAGGAAAAAACAGATATTCAAAAGAGCTAAAATCACCCAGAATAATTTCTTTACATTGAAATGATTTAAAAATAACAGCAAATCCACCACCTTTTTTCCCTGTTGAACATTTGTTCATAAAATTAAAATCTGCTGGTGTTGCCTCATTTAAAATGGTATTACAGCTACTTTCTGTTTACTACGTTTCATTTAATAACAAAAAGTCCAGATCATTGGTTGTAATGATGTCATTAATCAACATTTATGTTACCAAGGGATCTGCTATTAAAAAGAGCTAGTCTCGCAGAGATGGCTGGAGAGAATGGTTTGATAGACTCAAATTTTGTTCTCATTAAGTTAGAAGTTCTACTTTTTTGGTGCCACAGCTTTTTGACCAAGGTAATTACAAGGATGAAAAATGCCTGATCTCCATCTTCCATATTCTGGAAAAGACCTGGTAAATAGTCAGATTTACAGATAGTCTTCATGGGTGGAAGAGGGGCCTTTGGCTTCTTCGTGGACGGCGGTTTCAGGCGAGGGGGGATGGGAGGAAGTGTAGTGTTTTTTTTTTCATACATTAGCTCTGCCGAATCATACACCGTGGATATAGACTGTATGTACCGGTACATTGTGAAATAAGGTATTCTACACAGTAAGACTTTGTAAATGTTTATTTACATACCTTGTTTCAAAACAGTGAGTGTAATATGGCAGTAAAATGGCTCAAACACAACAGAAATGTCTGTTTTTATTCCTTCTCCTCTTGTTTCGTGAAACCATGAAAGTCGCCATCTTTAGAATCAGAGTTGAAAGGCCTAAGAAAGTCTTCGTCACACACCATTTCAGTCTCTCTCTCGCGCTCTGAGTCATTATCATCTCGAGTTACTGCTGAAGTTATGCGGTTCTCACGAAATAGTCCAGCCTTTTGAAATCCGTTGGTGATGGTAGATTATTTCACACTGCTCCATGAGTTCAAGATCCATTGGCAGATATCACAAAAGGATGACTTTCATATGAGGCCAGGTTTTGTGAAGATTAATTAAATCAAAAATCTATATCTTGCATTTGTGCGTGTCTTGCTGTGTTTTGCTTTGAGCATACCAAAAATTAGCACTGTTTTCTTCAAGATGCTCGAGGTAGCTTGGTCTTCTTCTCTACGCGCTCGAGGTAGCTTGTTTGTCTTCTACGTGCACTTGAGGTAGATTCTTCTTCTTCCACGCGAGCTGAAAGTTACGTCTTCTACCAGCACTCGAGGTAGCTTTGTCTTCTTCTACGGGGGCTTGAGGAGGATTCTTCTTCTTCTACACAGTGGAAGCATCTGCACCAATGTTCCCTCTAATTTTTCCATCTGTCTGGGCATACAGATAAGATCCCTGAGCACACTGAGGACCACAGTGAGCACTTCTGATGTTGCTCACTGTGGTCACATACCAGTAGCACACATTATCAGAGAAGGTTTCATGGTTTATTAAAAGAATCAAATTACAACAGCAATTTCTATGAGTTTACTTTTAATATACCTCATCTGGGCAACTTACACAGTTTTACAGCTGACATAATTTTCCTCCCTGAATTTGATATGACTAGCATTTTGTGTCATATTATGTCTGTGCTCCCATCTACTATTAGGGTATGCCAGGGTGCATTTTTAAACTTACATAGTCTCATTCTGGACTCTCTCATTGATTGAATTCACAAATTCAAAGGAATAGTTTTTGCTTCGCCAGCTTTCTGGTATACTCGCATACTTTGCCATGTGATCGTGGATTTGTTGAACTGACAGTATTCTTCTTCTTCTTTTCCTTTTGGCTTGTCCCGTTAGGGGTCACCAGAGCGTGTCAGCTCAGATGAATGTATATTCGGCACAGTTTTATGCCAGATGCCCTTCCTGACGCAACCCCTTCGCATTTAGCCGGGGAGAGAAGCTTACAGCACATGGTATTCCCAGGCGGTCTCCCATCCAAGTACTAACTAGGGCCAAACCTGCTTAGCCCCCGAGATCTGACTAAATGGGGCATTCTCAGGAAAGCATGTCTGGAAGCGTTGAACTGACAGCATTGATGCATTCATTTTAATGCCACGTAAAATATTGCCAATGAGAACTTCAACTTGCTCTGGTTCAGATTTTTGTGTGTGTGACAGCTAGTTATTTTTCTCCCAGTCATTTGTGCTCTCTCACAATAATGTACCAATCCTTTTTCCCATCTTAAGTCTTCGAAGAATTCCAAAAGCATTCAAATAAATTTTCTACTGAATGCAGTTACTCACATTTGACGAGCGTGATCACACCCACGCACCATCGCACTCGCAAATCTGCCTTGTCTGTCGAGCAAGAAAAATCCCCCTCGTAAAATTTGTTATGAGTAGAAATATAAAGACATTCTCATCGCACATGAAACCCGATCCAGCGCAGTGAACCATAGCCTGATATCTTTTTTTTTTTTTTTTAAACACGAAGCACACTGTCTCCTGCTAGTTAACCTGACTCCATGTCCCTCTGGCTCTTGAAGGGGTACACTCATAATTACAAACACCGCCAGGGCTTTAGTTAGCAACACAGTCTGGGCACCGTAGAGCAAAGAGCAAAGAGTAAAGCAAAGAGTTACACATGCTGCTTGTGTTTACTCTTGATAATAATGGTAAAAGTAAAACAAAAAAAAAACAAGTTCTGCTGCTTTAATGAATGTCGGTGTATGTGAATAATAGAAGAAAAAGTGGTGAAACTGGACAAGGTGTGTGTGTGTGAGGGGGGGGGGGGGGTTAAATGCAGATGATGTTCCCAAACCATTTTAAGGTTAATTATGTTGCCTCCTATATTAAAAATACAGAATTAGCTTTTTATGCACTGTATCGTCTGTGCTTTCATCCTGGATCAGGCTGTGCCAAGGTGGAATTTTAAAATTACACACCATCTCATCCTGCACTTTCTACTTTGGCTTCAGACCAGACCTTTCCCACTCGGAAAAGACAAAATCTTGTCCAATTTAACCACTTTTTCTTCGATTATTCACATACTCCGACAGTCATTGCATCTTAAAACAACAGCAACTTTCTCCATTAATATCGAAAGAAAACATACCCAGCATGTCTAGCTCGTCTTTACTCTACGTTGCCCAAACTGTGTTGCGAACTAAAGCAGCGGTGGTGGACACTGTCATTATAAAACACGTTGATGAGCTGCGTAAGTACTGTAACATTTGTAATTAAGAGTGAATTTGTTTAAGGGTTGGGTGGTGGGTCTAAGGTAAACTAGGAAAAAGAGAGTGTGGCAGAGCAGAGGTCATTGTTAGGGAAAGTTCTGTGTCCTGCCGAAAAGAAACCAGTGGCTTCTTTTCATTTTTTACAGTACTTATGTGGATTGTGCCATTGGATGTAACAACCAGTCATCCATCAGTCCTTGAATCACAATTTTTTTTTTTTGGCACGCCATCCTGCGATCGACCAAGACTGCGAATCAATCGCGATCGACGCATTGAGCACCCCTAGTGTATTATGTTAAAATTCCACCTTGGCACAGCCTGATCGAGGATGAAAGCACAGACAAACTGCACAAAAAGCTAATTCTGTATTTTAAATATTGGAGGCAACATAACAACCTTAAAACTGTTTGGGAGCATCATTCAGATTTCAACATCCATTGCTAAAGATATTCTGCAAGCAATAATTCAGTTTTACACGAAGAAAAACTGACAGGGATATCATTCTTCTTCTTCTTCTTTTCCTTTCGGCTTGTCCCGTTAGGGGTCGCCACAGCGTGTCATCTTTTGCCATCTTAGCCTATCTCCTGCATCTTCCTCTCTAACCCCAACTGCCCTCATGTCTTCCCTCACCACATCCATAAACCTTCTCTTTGGTCTTCCTCTCGCTCTTTTGCCTGGGAGCTCCATCCTCAGCATCCTTCTACCAATATACTCACTCTCTCGCCTCTGAACATGTCCTAACCATCGAAGTCTGCTCTCTCGAATCTTGTCTCCAAAACATCCAGCTTTGGCTGTCCCTCGAATGGGCTCATTTCTAATCCTATCCAACCTGGTCACTCCGAGCGAGAACCTCAACATCTTCATTTCTGCCACCTCCAGTTCAGCTTCCTGTTGTTTCTTCAGTGCCACCGTCTCTAATCCGTACATCATGGCCGGCCTCACCACTGTTTTGTAAACTTTGCCCTTCATCCTAGCAGACACTCTTCTGTCACATAACACACCAGACACCTTTCGCCAGCTGTTCCAACCTGCTTGGACCCGTTTCTTCACTTCCTGACCACACTCTCCATTGCTCTGTATTGTTGACCCCAAGTATTTGAAGTCGTCCACTCTCGCTATCTCTTCTCCCTGTAGCCTCACTCTTCCCCCTCTACTTTTCTCATTCACGCACATATATTCTGTTTTACTTCGGTTAATCTTCATTCCTCTCCTTTCCAGTGCATGTCTCCATCTTTCCAATTGTTCCTCTGCGTGCTCCCTGCTTTCACTGCATATGACAATATCATCTGCGAACATCATGGTCCCAGGGGATTCCAGTCTAACCTCATCTGTCAGCCTATCCATTACCACTGCAAACAGGAAGGGGCTCAGAGCTGATCCCTGATGCAGTCCCACCTCCACCTTAAATTCCTCTGTCACACCTAAGGCACACCTCACCATTGTTCTGCTGCCATCATACATGTCCTGTACTATTTTAACATACTTCTCTGCCACACCAGACTTACGCATGCAGTACCACAGTTCCTCTCTTGGTACTCTGTCATAGGCTTTCTCTAGATCCACAAAGACACAATGTAGCTCCTTCTGACCTTCTCTGTACTTTTCCACGAGCATCCTCAAGGCAAATAATGCATCTGTGGTACTCTTTCTAGGCATGAAACCATACTGTTGCTCGTAGATACTTACTTCTGTCCTGAGTCTAGCCTCCACTACCCTTTCCCATAACTTCATTGTGTGGCTCATCAACTTTATTCCTCTATAGTTCCCACAGCTCTGAACATCCCCTTTGTTCTTAAAAATGGGAACTAGAACACTTTTCCTCCATTCTTCAGGCATCTTTTCGCCCGCTAGTATTCTGTTGAATAAGTTGGTCAAAAACTCCACAGCCATCTCTCCAAATTGCTTCCATACCTCTACCGGTATGTCGTCAGGACCAACTGCCTTTCCATTTTTCATCCTTTGTAGTGCCTTTCTGACTTCCCCCTTAGTAATCATTTCCACTTCCTGGTCCTTCACTCTTGCCTCTTCAACTCTTCCTTCTCTCTCATTTTCTTCATTCATCAACTTCTCAAAGTATTCTTTCCATCTATTTAGCACACTACCGGCACCAGTCAACACATTTCCATCTCTATCCTTAATCACCCTAACCTTCTGCACCTCCTTCCCATCTCTATCCCTCTGTCTGGCCAACCTGTAGAGATCCTTTTCTCCTTCTTTCGTGTCCAACCTGGTGTACATGTCTTCATATGCCTCTTGTTTAGCCTTTGCCACCTCTACCTTTGCCCTACGTCGCATCTCGATGTACTCCTTTCGCCTCTCCTCAGTCCTCTCAGTATCCCACTTCTTCTTCGCTAATCTCTTTCCTTGTATGACTCCCTGTATTTTGGGGTTCCACCACCAAGTCTCCTTCTCCCCTTTCCTACCAGATGACACACCAAGTACTCTCCTGCCTGTCTCTCTGATCACCTTGGCTGTCGTCGTCCAGTCTTCCGGGAGCTTCGGTTGTCCATCGAGAGCCTGTCTCACCTCTTTCCGGAAGGTCGCACAACATTCTTCCTTTCTCAGCTTCCACCACATGGTTCTCTGCACTACCTTTGTCTTCTTAATCTTCCTACCCACCACCAGAATCATCCTACATACTACCATCCTATGCTGTCGAGCTACACTCTCCCCTACCACTACTTTACAGTCAGTAACCTCCTTCAGATTACATCGTCTGCACAAAATATAATCTACCTGCGTGGTTCTACCTCCGCTCTTGTAGGTCACTATATGTTCCTCCCTCTTCTGGAAATAAGTGTTCACTACAGCCATCTCCATCCTTTTTGCAAAGTCCACCACCATCTGCCCTTCAAAGTTCCTTTCCTGGATGCCGTACTTACCCATCACTTCTTCATCGCCCCTGTTTCCTTTACCAATATGTCCATTACAATCTGCACCAATCACAACTCTCTCGCTGTCTGGGATGCTCAGAACTACTTCATCTAGTTCCTTCCAGAATTTCTCTTTCAACTCTAGGTCACATCCTACCTGTGGTGCATAGCCGCTAACCACATTATACATAACACCCTCAATTTCAAATTTTAGTCTCATCACTCGATCTGATTCTCTTTTCACCTCCAAGACATTCTTAGCCAGCTCTTCCTTTAAAATAACCCCTACTCCATTTCTCTTCCCATCTACTCCGTGGTAGAATAATTTAAACCCTGCTCCCAAACTTCTAGCCTTACTACCTTTCCACCTGCTCTCTTGGATGCACAGAATATCAACCTTTCTCTTAATCATCATCTCAACCAACTCCTGTGCTTTTCCTGTCATAGTCCCAACATTCAAAGTCCCTACACTCAGTTGTAGCTCTGTGCATTCCTCTTTTTCTTCTGACGCTGGATCCGGTTTCCTCCTCTTCTTTGTCTTCGACCCACAGTAGCTGAATTTTCACCGACGCCCTGCAGGTTAGCAGTGCCGGGGGCGGGCGTTGTTAACCCGGGCCACGACCGATCCGGTATGGGATTCTTTAGATGAACGCTCATATTTGTTTGGCACAGTTTTTACGCCGGATGCCCTTCCTGACGCAACCCTCTGCATTTATCCGGGATTGGGACCGGCCTACAGATTGCACTGGTTTGTGCCCCCATAGGGCTGCATTTGACAGGGATATCATTGTGGGTTAAAAAAAAAAAAATTACATTGAATCTGTACATACCCAAATCCGAGTGCATTATACGAAAAGGCCATGTTTTAACCACTACATTCCAATATGTTTTTGTTTTATATTTAAACATTACTGTTAGGGACAAAAAATAAATAAATTGGCCACATCATTATATAGGCCACATGTTTCACAGCGCTGGAAAAAAAAGTAGTGGCTTGTAGTCCGGAAAAAAAAGCCACTACTTTGTGGGTTAAAAAAAAAATTACATTGAATCTGTACATACCCAAATCCGAGTGCATTATACGAAAAGGCCATGTTTTAACCACTGCATTCCAATATGTTTTTGTTTTATATTTAAACATTACTGTTAGGGACAAAAAATAAATAAATTGGCCACATCATCATATAGGCCACATGTTTCACAGCGCTGGAAAAAAAGTAGTGGCTTGTAGTCCGGAAAAAAAGATATATTCAAATTTTTTACCATGCTTTCATGGCTATATGCCTTCTGTTCTCTCAAAAGTTACATAAGCTAACAAATTTCATCATATCCATTGCCGGGGACTATGCTATGTGCTGCAGAGAAGTGATCATCTCACCTGTTTCTGAGGCCTGGCTGATTATCTGAAGGACCTGGAACCTCCTGAGGTTGTCATGGAGGTTGATGCTCCCAAGACTTCTTGCTCCATGGGGCACATGCATCTGCAGCCAGAGTGCTTTGCTATAGTGAGCCCACAGCAGTGTACGGTACCGTCCCAAGAGAACATCAAACAGCATCGAATGACCGAAGTCCAACCACTGAACAGACCGATTCCGCTGAACACATTCATCCTCAGCTTTTTTAACGTCTCCTACAAACTCACCGGGACCTTGCTGTCCAGCACCTAAACTAAAAAATAAAAAAAGGCACAAAGAGAAAACCACAGTCACACAATATTTCAAAAGTATGTTGTGGTGTGAGAAGCGTATTTTATATCTTTTGCCATTTTACGTTTTAATGTAAACAGCTCCCAAATTGAGGGTAGACAAGCTGTACACTGCTACACTTACACTACAGAGAAGCCCTTTTTCACAGACCTCTTTCCCCCTGTCATGTGAATCTTTATCATTTATTTTCAATCAAAACGTGAAATGTTGTGAATTGTCTGGGTGGTATTAGTTTAAGCTAGTGGTGTCCCGTTTGTATTCCAAGAAGGGCAGTTCTCGAAACGGAGTTCCTGAACTGTCTGTACAGGAGCAGCGTTGTACAGAAAATTCTGAGGATGAAAGAATTCTGAGAAAACCCATGCAACTACTGAAAGAACATGGAAACTAAACACTAGTGATGCCGATTTTGAAGTCCTCAGAACTGTGAAATGGAGGTGCTAACCAAGCGTCCACTGTCCCACTTTATATATCATATATATTCCTTTTGAAATAGACCAAGGTGATGAAACAAAAAGTCTAGGATTTTTTTGGGTGGCTGTTGGGCTGGGCGAATAATGAAAATGTAATCATTTTTTATTTTGGGACGGCACGGTGGGGCAGCTGGAAAGCATTGGACTCACAATTCTGAGGACAGGGGTTGAATCCTGGCCATCCCTGTGTGGACTTTGCGTGGGTTTTCCCCCTGGCACGCCGCTTTCCTCCCACATCCCAAAAACATGCATGATAGGTTACTTGGAGACTCTAAATTCCCCCAAGATGTGATTGTGAGGGCGGCTGTTGTCTCTATGTGCCCTACAACTGGCCGTCAACTAGTTCAGGGTGTACCCTGCCTCCTGCCCATTAACAGCTGGGACAGGCCCCAGAACTCCCGCAACCCTTGTGAGGATAAGCGGCTAAGAAAATGGATGGATGTATATAAAGATATTGTAAATGTTTTTTTTTTCCTGACAAGCACCACAAAATTTGCTGTGCTTGAATAAAGGGCTAGCAATGTGCCTTTGTAAATGTGCCTTTTGTAAAATGATGAAAATGCTGAGGGAGCGTTGCTTGCGTTTATTACAGTATTTGCGTGGGCGCTTTGCTTGATCTTAAATAAATGTTATCCGACCTTCAACTGTCCCCCCACTGTTGAACAGAGAATACCGGACACGAGCAGAGCTACTGATTCAAAGTTGCACTCGGATCATGTATCTCCAATCATGCATTTTAGTGTTGTATAAAATAAGACTTGTGCCATGGAAGACAAGACTCGATTGAACTGATAGTTTGTCTGTGAGAGAGAACACAATTTTAGTTTTTTAAAGTGACTGGCCTGTGGTCTTGGTACTCTGTAGGAGTCCATACATCCATCCATTATCTGAGCTGCTGATCCTCAGAGGGTCACGGAAGTGCTGGAGCTTATCCCAGCTCTCATCAGATAGGAGGAAGGGTGCACCCTGAACTTATTGCCAACCAATCGCAGGACACATGGAGACAGACAATAATCGCACTCATAATCACACCTCGGGGCACTTTACAGTCCTGTAGGAGTCAATTTTTCTGAATATGTTGATGTGCGACATTTACAATAAACCTGGCCGAGAAAAGGTACAGTGAAGAAAATAAGCATTTGAACACCATGCTATATTGCAGGTTCTCCCACTTATAAATCATGGAGGGGTCTGACATTTTCATCGTAGGTGCATGTCCACTGTGAGACAGATAATCTAAAAAGAAAAATCCAATGTATGATTTTTTTTAATGATTTGTGAATCAGATGCAAATACGTATTTGAATACCTGTCTATCAGCCCAAATTCTGACCCTAAAAGACCTGTTTGTCCGCCTTTAAAAGTCCACCTCTATTCCATGTTTTTTCCTGAATCAGATGCACCTGTGTGAGGTCGTTAGCTGCATAAAGATACCTGTCCACCCCATACAATCAGTAAGACTCAAACTTGTAACATGGCCAAGACCAAAGAGCTATCCAAAGACACCAGAGACAAAATTGTACAACTTCACATGAATTGCTAAGCACCTTGGTGAAAAAAGGTCCACTGTTAGACCAATCATTAAAAAAGGGAACAAGCTAAACATGATGGTTAATTTCAATCGGAGTGGAGCCCCATTCATGATATCACCTCGTGGGGTCTCAATGATCCTTAGAAAGGAATCAGCCCAGGACTGGACGACAGGACTTGCTCAATAACCTGAAAAGAGCTGGGACCACCATTTCCAAGGTTACTGTAGGTAATACACTAAGACATCATGGTTTGAAATAATGCATGACACGAAAGGTTACCCTGCTTAAACCAGCACGTGTCAACCATCTTAAGTTTGCCAATGACCATTTGGATGATACAGAGGAATCATCTTTTTCTGGTCAGATGAGACCATAATGGAACTTTTTGGCCATAATTCCACTAACCGTGTTTGGAGGAAGACAAACGATGAGTTCCATCCGAAGAACACCATTCCTACTGGGAAGCATGGGGGTGGTAGCATCATGCTTTGAGGGTGTTTTTCTGCACATGGGACAGGACAATTGCACTGTATTAAGGTGTATTAAAGAGAGGATGACCGCGGCTATGTATTGTGAGATTTTGGGGAACAACCTCTTTCCCTCAGTCAGTGCATTGAAGATGTGTCATGGCTGGGTCTTTCAAGATGACAATGACCCGAAGCACACAGCCAGGAAAACAAAGGAGTGGCTCCGGAAGAAGCATATCAAGGTTCTGGCATGGCCTAGCCAGTCTCCAGAACTAAACTTAGAAAATCTTTCGAGGGAGCTGAAACTCCATGTTTCTCAGCGACAGCCCAGAAACCCATCTGATCTAGAAAAGATCTGTGTGGAGGAGTGGGCCAAAATCCCTCCTGCAGTGTGTGCAAACCTGGTGAACAACTATAGGAAATGTTTGACCTCTGTAATTGCAAACAAAGGTTCCTGTACCAAATATTAACTGTTTTTTGTCAGGTGTTCAAATACTTATTTGCAGCTGTATCAAACAAATAAAATCATGAAATAAAGAAAAAAAATCCTTCATTGTGATTTCTGGATTTTTCTTTTCGCTTATCTGGATTTTTCTTTTTAGGTTATCTCCCTCACAGTGGACATGCACCTACGATGAAAATTTCAGACCCCTCCATGATTTTAAGTGCGAGAACTTGCAATATAGGAGGGTGTTCAAATACTTAACTTCTTCACTGTATGCACAGTTGTGCTCTAAGTTTACATAGGGAGGCAGAATTGACGAGAATTTATTTAAAATATGACTGATGAGTGAACAACAACCATTATTAATTTCGACATGGTTATGTTCTGTAAAGTATTATGTGTTCAGGGCTGGCATGTTGGATTAGCTGGTAAAGCATTGGCCTCAGAGTTCTGAGGACCCGAGTTCAATCCTGGCCCTGCCTGTGTGGCGTTTGCATGTGGTCCCCATGCCTGCATGGATTTTCTCTGGGCACTCTGGTTTCCTCCCACATCCCAAAAACATGCAACATGAATTGGACACTCTAAATTGCCCCGAGGTGTGATCTGTTTGTCTCTATGTGCCCTGCGATTGGCTGGCGAACAGTTAAGGGTGTACCCCATCTCCTGCCCGTTGTCAGCTGGGATGGGCTCCAGCACTCCCAATGACCTTTGGAAGGATAAGCGGCAAAGAAAATGGATGGATTATGTGTTGAAATAAACTGCTTAACTTCAGAATTATTTGAAAATTGAAAAAAATACAGATGATACTACAGCTTTCTAAAAGCAAAATCATCCATTCAAAAATGCACTATACATAGGTCAAAAGATTTTACCAAATTTTGAGGTCGACTTTGGGGGTGCGTATTATACATGGGTGTACATTATACACAAGAGATCACGGTCGTCACATTGACTATTCAAACACGAGACGTTTTAGAATTCATTAGCTTATGCTATCAGTCCATGGAAAAGCCAACTGACACCCAGCTCATACTCGCATCATGGGAGAAGTTTACCTTTAAATAGCAAATATTTTTATCCAAACGGCATAGTAACACAGACAGATAGAATGTACAATAATAATTATGGGGATGTGTTCTTCCTCATCTGTGAAAAACGAGGTACTAAAATTGTATTGTGAATTTCTACAACAATTTTGCTTTTTTTAGGCTTACATGCAGCTCAATGTATGCATCGCACTACACTGTCCTCAAGAGGCCAAGGCGCGTACACCACAGAGTTATGGCTTAAAATGAAAAGACTTTTTACCCCATCTGTCTGATATGAAAAAAAAAATCCTGTTTTAGATCAGTTAGGAATACCAATGTTATTCAAATTTGCTAAAAGACAGAATATTAAGAGGATCTTTTTACACAAATATATATAAACAATGCACCTAAGGCGTGCCAATGTTTTTAGCCATGGCTCTATTTATTTATTTTTTTTTACTTATTTCTTTTCTCATTCCATTAACTAGCCCACCCTAGTTTTAATGGACTGATTGATTAATTATAAACAGATGTTTCTCACTACACATATGGCATCATTAGAACTGATTTTTGTCACATGGGAACCTGATAACAGTTTCATGCGCAGATATTTTGATTCTCTCAACAGAAAGCATTAACATCTGATAGTCATGATGACAATTAATGGAACAGTTACCTGAGATTGATTGCTATCCTGGTGGTTATGTCCAGTTCAATAATTTGCTGGCAATTACCCTCCATATTGTAGTTCCTGAGCCTTTGTTCTGCATCAGCCTTCCCATTTGGTGGTAGCAGATCTATTGGTACAGAATGCGGAAACCTTTGTGTAGTAAGTGTCAATGGATGTGATTCCAGTGGAGCTAGCAGGTCATTGGAGGAAACAAGCACATGTAAAAGTAGCTCAATCTTGGATTGGTCCTGTTGGAAAAAGCCTGAATGTGAGATGGTTGGGAAGGTGGTGGGTGAACTTGACTTCTGCAAATATTGAAAGTTTCTTGAAGGGCTGTTGTGTTCTTGAACTGTCGGTACAGGAAAACGACTGTCGGCATCTGAATGGCTTGGAAAGGATGAATTGCTCCTCTTGGTCTCTTGTTTTAGGGAAAAGGTGGCCTTTTCTAAACTGGGATGATGCTGATCTTTTTCCTTGGTAGTGTTTTCCAAGTTAAGTTCAGGAGAGTGGACAGTGCGAGAAGATGAGGGGAACATAAAGAACTTATCCTGTAGTTGCTCCCAGGTTAAGGTTGAGGGGACTCTAGACAGCAAACTGGTAGAAATACACTGTTTTATATGGGATTTACATACACATTGCTGAGCAGTCCACGAATGGAGCTGATTAGCTGCTGTGTTTGCATGATGTACTGCCAAAATCTTCAGCAATTCTTTAACTGAGACAAAAACAGGATGGTGTCTCTGACTGTTCGTCAGTGTGGTAAAACAAATCTGTTTCAATATTTTAGTCCAGAGGTGGGTGCTGTTGTGCTGTACTCTCTGCTTCTCCAATGCCTTGTTGTACAGGTCTGTACAAGCTAAAATATCTGCCATGACTTCCCTTGGTATGTGCTCCAAATCAGAGTGTCCCATGGCAAACAGAACAGCATGCACATACTGTTCCATTAAAACCAGAGCCTGCAGCCCAAGCAAGTTAAGAGTTTGTTTAATTTCCTCCAGCAACTTGCTCCGCAAGGCCAGAGGAAGCCTGAGATAGTGATCGGACTGGAATTTTGCAGACAGACAAGACCAGTGATTGAGATGATTGCGGAACTCCTGGCACAAGGAGACAAGATGGACCTTGGCTGATGAGCAGAAGTGTGGGGTCTGCATTGAACAGAAAACAATTGCTGAACAAATGAGAATAGAAATTCAACAAACATCGGAATGTACCTCATCAAATATTAAATTTTGCTTTTACAATGCCGTGAAAAAGTATTTGCCCGCTTCCTGATTTCTTTTTTTTTATTGTCTATAACACACAAGGGTTTCAAATCAACAAATCAATTTCAATATCACTCAGACAAGGAAATACAAAATACAGTTTTCAAATCATTAAATTTATTAAAGCGCACATAAAAAATCCAAACCTTTCTGACCCTTTGGGAAAAAGCAATTGCTCCCAGAACCTAATAACAGGTTCTGCAGCCCTTCGCAGTAATAAGTGAAATCAAGTCTTTGCGACCAT
>NC_084650.1:7645454-7670454 GCF_019802595.1 Syngnathoides biaculeatus
AGCTCGTGGGCTAGTGAACGTAATAAACGGTTAACTTTTGCTTCAGTGCATGGAGCATGGCCGAGGAGTATTGGATGGAGCAAACGCTGTTCGATAAGTCCTTCAGCATCTAATTCATACTAGCCTAGCTGCTAGTGGTAGGCCGTTTTGTAGTTGAGAGGTCCAATTTGCCATCGAACCACTGGGTGAGCCACTGACAGGAAACACAAAACACTTGAGAGAATATATGGTTTTCGGGTTGTAGGCATAGCTTGATGGCTAAATGCGCGATGTAGTCTCGTTATAAAGGGCTAAGCTATGACTACTTAATAACTAGCAATTCTATCTAATAGCCATTGACGGTGTTTGCAAGTTCAATAATTGAGCAGGGCCAACTCATGCTGTTCTTTACTGATGCAAGCATGACTCGGTTTGAGCTCCACCCCAAAAACAATTTGCAGCCTGAGATGGTGAAAAAGAGTTTTAAGTTATAGCTCAATAATGCAGTATTTGCAAGATTTCAGCACTTACCATCAAACATTTTTAATGTACAGTAATCCCTCGTTTTTTGCAGTTAATTAGTACCATATCCACCCACGAAAAGTGAAAAACCGCAAAGTAGGAGTAAATGCCGTTTTATTTTTGCTTCATAGGTCCATGTTGTCTTGCTGGGGATGCCACATTATACTCTATCAATCCGGCTTCCCACTACAGTACTGTACGAATGTATGATGGCAGGTTTTTTTTTGTTTGTTTTTTTTTGCTTCATTAGTCCGTGTCATTGAACCCACAACCCCTGGTTTACCAAACCGGTGCTCTCACCACTGAGCTACGGGGCCCTAATTAGTCACTCCCAGAATAAAGAATAAATTTTACTCATGGTTCCTTTTAGATTGGGTTTGCAAGTGTATGGAACAAATGTTCATTCACACTGTACCATTACTGTTCAGATCTTCTTCTCCTGAACTGGGTAGGCATGTCCTCTGTAAAATAGGGGAATTCAAAATTAGCGTCTAGTGGTATATTGATGTTTGTAATCCTACTGTTGACAATGAGGTATTGCATACTAGATGCATGTTTTTAGTGAACGACACTGAAATGTCTTCATGGCTTTTCACATTTCTTTCTTTTTAAAAAAAAAATAAAAACCTTATCCTCTTCTGGAGTGCATGATCTGGATATCTCTGAAAATCAGAATAAAAACAAATTAATTAAATTAATCTTAAGGGTCCTATATTTTACCAAATTAAGAGTTACAGATATTTTCCTCCTGATGTTCCTTTCTCAAGTTTATCTGTGTCACTACATTCACCCCCACTGAGCCAGCGCTGGAAACATAAATGTGTGTTCTCACAAGTAGTAAGGGTTGGGTCTTCTACACAGAGGCAACCAATCAGTGGAAAGAGAGCACTCTGAGCCAAATATAGACAAAGCAGATACAAAACTGGGTCAAACAGAAGTCTGAGGAAATTTATTTTATTTTGGGGACAGCAGTAGGATAAAAATTGGCATTTTTATATTAAGTTCATCTGAGAGGCTCACTCGAAACGGCCAAAATTTTCCATCTTTGAGTGGAAGTAAAACAACATGAAAGGCATAACATTGAAAAATTGTCTTTGCCATCAATTGACTTTGACTCCCCACCAACAAAAAAAACACCCATCGAAAAACAAAACAATGAGCTGAAGTCTAACGACGTTTGTTGCCACTTCATACAATGACTATTTCGAATCCGTTTGTATATTTTTACATAAAACATTGATTTCAAATTGAATATTGAAAACCTTTTGTGGCTTTTGATTTTCGAAGTTTAACTGTGCAACCCATTTGTGTTTCCGGAGTGAATGAACAGAGTATGTACTCTGACCGTGTGTCAAAATCACCTGATATGACGGGCTTTCGAGCGGGGACTTTCAGAATCTCGAGATTTTCATCCATTGCAGTCTCAATACTCTGTCTGAAAGAAAGCAGATACATTTGTTTTCCATGCAGTTTTAGAGAGGGAAAAAAAGCAAACTGAAAACCTAAAACTGCTCAAAAATTAAACAAATAAACGCTGGACTTCAAACTTCATTGGCCTTTATAAAAGTGAGTTAACGGAGCATGAAAATATGCAAAGCATACACCAAAATTGGGCCAAACCAGTAATCAAGCGCTTGATTTGTATCGAGGTTGCAAAGCAGAAACAATCATTGTGAAAAATGTGTAAATTGCTAACCCAGTCAGCGCTTCTACGATGTTACAATGCAACTAAGATTTGACATGAACGAATATGTATTTTCCTTTAATTAAAAAAAATAATGAAAAAAAACTTACATCTTCCTGAATCAACAGCTGAAAATGCTTCCCAAATTCGCAATCTGGTAAAAGGTTGTGAGTCACAGGAGCCAGTGCGCGGTCTGCAATCATGTCTTCATAGTCAAGTGAGCTAACGCCACAACCAGATGACCCCATTCTGACATCGGATAAACTCACGGTTACACTTACATACAACAACAAATGTCATCGTTTTATCCGTGTGAGTGAAACACACCGCAGTACTCCCTCAACAGCATGTTGCAATGTAAACCATTATCGAACCATTAATATGTTAATCTCTCGGGGGTGTTAATTTTTTTTTTCTCGTGAGACGTGGCCAAACCAAATAGACTTGGCTTCTCTGTTGCCATCTGAAACACGAAGGCTTCCGTAGTTTTTGCTTCTTCTCATTGTTCCAGATGCTGCAGTGCTGCTATCTTGTGGAGTCACGTAAGTACTTCGTCCAATTATTTTTTCCAACATTTTAATCGTTTTACTCCACTCCCTGAGAAGGGTTGCGTCAGGAAGGGCATCCGGCGTAAAAATTGTGCCAAACATATGTGCGTTCATCTGAGATGACACGCTGTGGCGACCCCGAAAGGGACAAGCCGAAAGAAACTTACTTTTTTACTAAAGGCACATTTACAAAGGCACATCAATAGCCCTTTATTCAAGCACAGCAATTTTTTTGGTGCTTGTCTGAAAACAACATTTTCGAAAACATATATCCATCCATGCATCCATTTTCTTCGCCGGTTATCCTCACAAGGGTCGCGGGAGTGCTGGACCCGAGCCCAGCTGTACACGGGCAGGAGGTGGGGTATACCCTGAACTGGTTGCTAGCCAATCACAGGGCACATTGAGACAAGTAGCCGCACTCACAATCACACCTAGGGGCAATTTTAGCGTGTCCAATTAATGTTTCATGGTTTTGGAATGTGGGAGGAAACCGGAGTGCCGGAGGAAAGCCACGCAGGCATGGGGAGAACATGCAAACTCCACACAGGTAGGTCCAGGATTGAACCCGGGACCTCAGAACTGTGAGGCCAACACTCTACCAGCTGAACCACCATGCCACCAGATATATGTACATATATATATAAATATATTGTTGGAGGATGCTTTTTCCCCCGCATGCTGGTTTAATTTCAGGTACTGAGAATGTTGCTTATCCAAATACAGGCTGGAGATGATGAACAGTTTCTGTGAAGCTTTTACTTACAGAATATTCTGGGCACAAATGAGTGACAGACAGTGGCTGTAGCAGATCACAAGTGCAAAGATAAAGAGGACTTGCAGCATTTGTATACTATCAGAAGGATCCAGATCACAAAAGTATGAAAGGAAAAGAAAGAGAATCACAAGAGAATCACATGATAAAATAAAGAGCATCACACAATATATCTGCATCATAATGACTAAACCAAATCTATCTGGTAATAACGGGAACATTCCGACGTTTTACTCATGGTTCCTTTTAGCCTGTTTACTGTCGAATTCTGCATATTGAACTGCCTAAATTTGAGAATTCATTGGTATCAGATTATTTATGCCTCATATGAATTATTGAGAATAAGAGATACAGAGAATAAGAGAAGTTGTATATCACGTCGTAGCTGACGTATATTGTAGACGTACAATTGCACTGTGAGGTTCACCTGTTACACCTAACGGTGGTGGGATCCCTTAAAAACAGAGGGTTTGCCGTCGGTTTGAGCCTGGGACGTCGCAAGGGGCATACAAAAAAACCAAATAGTATAGGTTAATTTGTTGCGCGATAGGAATTTGGCTGCGTTTAGTCGAAGAAGAGTGACCACTAAATTAAAGAAATAATCATGGATGGTGAATTTGATCATGAATGTGCTGAATATAATCCAACTAAACATTAAATATACATTGAAATTGAGCAGCAAATGATGCTTAATGTTGACAAAAAGAAACAAGATAAAGAATGGAAGCGCGCATAAAAAATAATGGCAAAAGCAGAACTTGGGTAAAATTCGCGATTCAGACAAACTGACGATGAAGTTATGGGACAATGACAGAGACGATGTAAATATAATCTAAATATAAATGTAAGAGACTATGAAAGATGTAAGCGACATATTAGATAAGGGCTCATGGAACTTAAAGAGCTGAACAGAGAAAGGCGCACTGAGCATTTAATGATGGTGATGGTGATGGACGTTGGAACGGGACCAGGAAACTACCCGGTGCTGGTAAGGTGGCATGTGACGTTGAGGGCATCAAGGAGCCCATGAGGAAAAGAAGATAGAGCTGAGAAAAGTTGTATTTGATATGTGGATGCGAGTGCCCTGCGATTGACTTGCAACCAGTTCAGGGTGTACCCCGCCTCCTGCCCGTTGACAGCTGGGATTGGCTCCAGCACTCCCCGCGACCCTCATGAGGATAAATGGTAAAGAAAATGGATGGATATTATATTATATTATATTATATTACATTATATTACATTATATTATATTATATAACAAGCAAACAAACATTACAAGGTCGAAAACTCTTTTTTTCTCAGGCTTTTTAGAATATATCCACTTTTTTTATCATATTACTTGCACTGTATGCGGTTTTAATTGCTTTTTTAAAATATTGTGTTTGTCATTTATATTGTTTTTATCCCGTTTTAAATGTTTTATCTCTTTGTTTTTAAATGCCTTTAATCATGTAAAGCACATTGCGTTACCTCGTGTATGAAATGCGCTATACAAATAAATTTGCTTTGCTTTACAATCGTGCCTATGATAGAGGCTCCAGCAGGTCCAATATGCAAAACATTACAGTGGTATACACTCTGCATGGGAGACTGGAGACAAGCAGCATCTAGATTAAAGTAAGTAAGTAAGTATCTTTCGGCTTGTCCCTTTCGGGGTCGCCACAGCGTGTCGTCTCAGATGAACGCCCATATATGTTTGGCACAATTTTTTACGCTGGATGCCCTTCCTGACGCAACCCTTCTCAGGAAGTGGAGGCCCCAGTGGGATACGAACCCACAACCCCTGGTTTACCAAACCAGTGCTCTTACCGCTGAGCTACAGGGCCTCCTCTCGTTCACGTCGCTGTGGAAACGGATCCGCTACCGCGCCATGCCCACTTTACAGTTTCGACGGACTCGTTACGGACTCATGCTCACGCGGCAGTTGGAACTGACCCGCTCCCGAGACACCCCCACGTGTCAGTTTCGACTGACTCTCTGCCTACTCTCGTTCACGTCGCCGTGGAAACGGATCCGTCTCCTCACCATTCCCACATAGCTGTGGCAACGGATCCGCTTCCTCGCCATTCCCAAGTCAAAATTTTGGCTGTTCCGAGCAGAGCTCAAGTGGCAGTGGAGACCGATCCGCCGCCGCCTCATGTTGCTGTCCTGGCGGTGGTGACGTTTTCGCAGCCGCTTCTCGTCCGTGCCCAGGAGTACCGGTGGCGACCGCTCCACACTCCTGCGTCGTTGGCGACCGGTCCGCGGTCTCCCCCCCCGTTCCTGCTCCAGCGGCGACGGGCACGCCCATACGTTCCCGTCCAGGAGGTGGTGATGGTGCCGCCGCCGTCTCATGTTGCTGTCCAGGAGGAGGTGGCGATGGTTGCGCTGGTGCCGCCTTCTCACATTCCCGTCCAGGAGGAGGTGGTGAGAATGATGTCGCCGCTGCCTCACATTGCCGTCCAGGAGGTGGCGATGGCGCCGCTAGCCTCTCACGTTCCCGTCCAGAAGGAGGTGGTGATGTCGCCGCCGCCTCACGTTCCCGTCCAGGAGGTGGCGATGGCGCCGCTGCCTTCTCACGTTCCCATCCAGGAGGTGGCGATGAGGCTGCCGCCTTTTCATGTTGCTGTCCAGGAGGAGGTGGCGATGGTGGCGATGGTGGCGCTGCCGCCGCCTTCTCACGTTGCTGTCCAGGAGGAGGTGACACTGACGCTGCCTTCTCACGTTCCCGTCCAGGAGGAGGTGGTGATGCCACTACTGCCGCCATCTCACTATCCTGTCCAGGAGGTGGCAACAGTTACCCAGCCGTCTCATGTTCCTGTCCAGGAGTACCAGCGGCGACCGATCCGCGGCCGTCCCACGCCCCTGTCTCGATGGTGACAGGAGCTGGGGAGTTCTGGTGAGCCACCCCGGAGCTGGAGAGACTTGGGGAGGGCTGTGATGGTGGCGGTCATGGCTCTGGTCTTTCTCTCCATCATCCTCTTCGCTCCTGATGGCTCCCAGCCGCTTCATGACCTGGCCTTGTTGGTGACCAATCCATGGCTGCCTCCTGACCAAGCCTCGGTGGCAACCAATCCCTGGTTGTCTCGCAACCATGGCGTGGGAGGTTCTCGTCCGGAGCAGTTGCCTGTCTCGGTCCGTTTCCTGCTTCACTGCACTCTCTGATTATCCTCTCCTCAGCACCTCTATTTATTTAGTTTTAAGACGTCCCTTATTTACATGGATGTTACAAAAAGGAGACGACAAGCAAAACAGTTTGAAACAAGGTGTACATGTTTGTTTATGTGCGTGTGCATGTGTGGAAGATTGCTGAATACTAGTGTGGTCATCATTTCTTTAACAGGCAGCAGTTCGAACAGTTCTGATGATTAGATGTTTTTGTTCTTGCTATCTCCTGCTAGGAGGCTGCCACGTTATATAGGGCAGAGCAAAGCATTTCTTTATTGGAAGCAAATATATGATAATTATGATCACAATTATTCCTACATTTCCCCCCTGTTTATCCTACATTTGCTACCACGTTTTCTAGAGCAGAGCAAAGCATTCTTCATTGCAGGCAGAGACAGTAACTGAATTGGAGCAGAGCAAAGCATTTCTTCATTGCAGTCAGAAGCAGTTACTTAATACTATTTACAATTATTTTGATATTATCCTCCTGTTTATCCTACATTTGCTTAAATCCTTAAATCATCTAATAGATCACCCTTTCGGCTTACACTCGGAGGAAAATATAGCACTAATTACTTGTAATCTTCTGGATCAGAGAACAGGTCTGGAAGAGAAGTCATAATCGTGGTCAACAATATCACTGTCATTAGTCTGTTGTACCAATAGTGGATATATTTCTGCCAATTTTTAAATTTGTCAGGGCAATGGCAGTGGTTATAAGTTGGTTAAGTGATGCCTTTATGCAGGGAATACAACAACATCCACACAATGCAAGAATAGCTGCAAACAGCGATAGAAACTCGGACAGAGAACACCAATTTTTTTAGATTTGCCAAACTTTTTTCCCACCACTCAGACCTGGCTGATGTGTTTACACCAGAGTGCTCCTTCATATTGTGGTTCAGGGTGCGGAGGGCTTTAATGGCTCTTGTGCGTGACCCATCAGGTGCTGTGATACTTGGAATAAACAACACTGGTCACGGAACATTGAGCAGTCGCCACCCTTCTCGGCCAGGAGCATGTCGACCGCTATGCGGTTCTGGAACGTCATGAGTGAGGTTGCAGCTGGTTGTTCCCTTATGGCAATAAAGCCTGCTTCCGTATAATTACCTAGTTTCTGTATATTGTAATGTATGTAGTTGATTCTGTCAACGTTTTTATTCAGAGTTATCCAGAACAAGATGGATTCCCATCCTGCAGCAATCTCGTTAACCAATTTATACTCATCTGGTATGCAGTTGGGATGCCATTTGCATCAATGTATGTCAGATCTCCATCTTTCCAAGAGGACCTTCGCCTTCGGGAGAACCCAAGGGGAGGTCCAAAGATGGATGCGGCCAATTGTATATCCTCTGCTTTGGATGGAAACACAGTCACAGATAAGAGCAGTGATACCAGTGCACACGCTCCTGCTGCATTTATCAGTGTGTCATACAACTTTTGACCAACACACCACCACAATAAATAGCTGCATGGGAGCAGTGGGGCAGTTTGCAGATGGATATCATGACACCATGTTTTGTTGAGATTTTCCACCTTAAAATCTGTCCCTGTAAAGCTAACACAGGAGAAATTAGCCAATGCAACATTCGTAGAAAATATCAGTTTATCATTTACTGCCTTAGTTGTTGGATAAACATTTTTCCATTTCTGACAAGTGGTGTTAGGAGTTGTTTTAGTCATTACCTCCAGGGTACATTGTGTTGGGATATCTGTTGGAATGACACGCATTAGTGGCCTAGGGCCCATGCATGTGATGTAACGAAAGTTTACCTTGTTAGCTGCATTCTACATTAATAACAACCAGTTTTGTTTCTATTCTATTTGTAAAAAAAGATAATCATAATAATGAAAAAATGTTCCTCGGGCTTTTTCGGTAAAAATACTCTATAGTATACGTACTCTTTTGTATGGCATTCGGGTTTAAGGTAGCATTAAATTGGCAAATGGTGAGAAGAAAGTGGGGGTTTCATTTAGCATAAGCCCATAGATGGAATCCCCAGCAAATAGACTCTGCCAAGGAATTGAAAAAGTGCTGAACTGATTCACTGGGAGGCACACATGGAGTCCTCCTCTCATGCCTCATGCCTCCCGCATAGTTGTTTACCAGTTATTTAAAATGAGGTTGCACCTCTTTATCTTATGTGTGGTAGGCATAGTTGACTGAGTATAATTATTGGTTCTGTTGTTATGTATTTTTGTCAGCTTTACAGATGTCCAAAAGTAGCATATGAACAAAAATATCATTACGGCTGTCAATGTTGCAGCCCAACATGCTATCATATTATTTAGCCATTTTGAAGTGATGTCGACCAAGTCACCCCTAAATGAGTCAAGTCTCTTTTAAATCTTCACCAGCCTTAAGGTATTTTCAGATACTATAAATCTGCACCCACCGTATGCTGGTCTTTGCTCTCCTTTCCCCTTGGGTGACTCAGGTGAGATGACCTTTTACAGTGTGTAAGGTATCCACGTGTTTCTTTCTGCTATTTTGTCCATGTCATTCAGCTCTTGCTCTGTCTATGCCAGTGTTCGGATAAAACTGCATGTACAGTAGATGTGAATTCATAAACAGACATAGGATGAATAAACTAATGGCAGTAATAAGGTTATGAAAGCACAGTAACATGTTACATTTTTTTTTTTTTTTTTTTTTTTGATGGTGTAGTGCAGGGATGTCAAACTCATTTCTCTTGCGGGCCACGTTGTAGTTCGGGTTTCCCTCAGAGGGACATATTGAGTGAAGGCAGCGTGGGATCGATTCCCGCTCAGTGATGGTGTCGACATCTGCACTGCGATTGGCTGGCAACCAGTTCGGCGTGTAGTCTGCCGCTGCCCGAAGTTAGCTGGGATTGGCTCCAGCTCTCTCTCCAAATAAATGCAGAAGGGTTGCGTCAGGAAAGGCATCCGGCGTAAAAAAAAAATCAAAAAGACAGTTACTGCCGCACCACCATGACAGTGGCACAAAAATGGCTTCACACATCAATGCTGATAAAATTCCCAATTTGTTTCTAGTCCTATCAAATTGATGCATGTGAAATTTCCTAGTGACACACCATTAGAAAACATTTTTTTTTTGTTTTTCAAGAGAAGTGAATGGATACACAGAATCCCCCAACTTTTTTTTTTTTTGCATTCGTTATCAATTAATAGGATTGGTATTATATCTGGATCTGCGCAAACACTACAATCTTTTGGACACATTTTTTGTATGTAGTTATCCGATTTGTTTTGTTTTTATTTTATTTTATTTTTCATTTTTTTGGGGGGTGGGACTTTGAGTGGGTCCCACAGGTACCACTCGAACAGAAAAATGAAAATAACGGATAGCGTTTTCATCCAACACCCAACAGCAAAATTTAACTGTTTAGTCACCATTATGACAGCAGTCTCACTCCCATGTGGAACCGGACTACAGCGACCTTGGCAGTGGGAATGAGAACAGCTATTTTACAAGTGACCAATAAAAACAAATTAGTTTTGCTTGTGTTAACAATGGTTTCAAAAGCAATAACTTTCCTACAATGAACAAATGAACTCAAGTACCCCTTTTTGCAATTTTTTAAAGCTGTTTGGGGTTCTTAATAACTCCTGAAAGGAATCTTATTGTGTTTTTGTTTCCTCATCATTCGTCTATCTCTCATTGTGTGCAAAATATTGGTAATTTGTATGGTCTCCCAAACAGTGTTTTGAATGGAATGAGACCCTTACGTGCTTGTAATGTATGTATCGTTAGACTAAATCTATTATTGTGTCCAAATTGCCCCAAGGTGTGATTGTGAGTGCGGCTGTTTGTCTCCATGTGACCTGCAATTTGCTGGCAACCAGGTCAGGGTGTACCTTGCCTCCTGCCCGTTGACAGCTGGGATAGGCTCCAGCCCTCCCCGCGACCCTTGTGAGGATAAGCAGCTAAGAAAATGGATGGAGGGATGAATGGATGTGTATCTTGAGGAAACTGACCATGTTTTGGATGCACATTCCCTTGTGGATTATGTCGTACACAGATCAAACAAGCCCTACAAAAAAAGTTTTTTGCATACAAGTTAAATCCATGGATCATGTAATGCCTTTGTACCAGGGCTACCATTCGCCCTGTTGAGACCTGAGACTTCCCAAGGCTCAAGATTGCTGCCCACTTAAAAAAATGTTTTTGGTAGAATTTTTTTTTGTATCTCTGCTGACATAATTCCCATTTTGTCATGTAGTACCTTATTTTTTCCACATTTTTAGTTCTGCTGGTAAGCTTTGTTGTTGCATTTTGTTTAACACATCATCTCAAAGTATGTCTTCATTGGTTACATGGTCAGCTAATCCCATAAAGATTTTGGCTGCTGCTTCTTTTGCTGTTTTATCTGTAAATCCATTTCCTAATGATTTTTTTGTCTGCATTTGATGTGTGTACTGCACATTTACATATGGCTATTTCTTTTGGTAATTGAACTGCTATGAGCAAATTTTGTAGTAGCTCTGCATGTGTCACTGTGTTCCCTGTAGTTGTCGCTATTCCTCTATTTTTCCAGTATTGTCTGTGTAGGTTGTGATCCCACCGTGAATACAGTAGCATCTGGTCTCAGATTGTTTAAGACTGTCCAATAAGATATTGTCTGTACAGTTCAGTCGTCCCAATCCAAATTTGGTTCTTTTTCTGTCCAATCAGGAACATTTCGTACTACCAAAGCTAATTGTCCCAAACTCTCCCACTCCTGTTGTAATGACGTGTGTGGTGGTGTCCATTCCTTGTGTAGTACATTTAGTTTGTCAGTCAGTCTTGTTCCTGTCACCACGACTGATATACCATCTGAGTACAGATAATCATGATTTTGTCTGGTGTGGGCTGTTATACGTTTATCTTATACTACATTGTCACGTGCAATGAGTCACTTCCTAGGTCATTTTGTGGTTGTTCAATCACGTCTTGAGCTGTTTGCAGCAAGAAATCTCCTGCTCTTGTGGGAGGTTTGTTTGGAATATCTAAGGTGTAATAATAGAGCGCTGGATTCCTATTTTGTAAGATATTTAACTGTCCTCCCAGTAATTCCTTTTTTTTCTTTTTACTTCTATTTTTCCTGTCAGAGAGGGAATTAAGCCCAGTCCTAGTTTCAGCAAGCCATCTCTTCCCAAAAAACGTACGGGGCAAATTAAAACGTTGCATTTTGGGAGCATTAGTTGTTGTCACGATGCGGGGCTCAAGGGTGGACCCAAATGCACGACTCCAGAGACAGCAGACAGTAGAGAGGAAACCTTTATTTGGTCCGAGGTCTGAGATCAGGTAGACAGTCCAAACAATCCGTAGTACCAGTACGAATGGGCTTACGAGGATGGTCAGTGGACAGGCGTGGGTCGGTGCACGGAGATCAGAAGTCGGGAAAGCAGGAGTGCGGGAACGAGGCATGAAGAGCAACGATCTAGCGGAGTATTTGTCGTCCCCCGGGTCCTATATGTACTGGGTCTAATCAGTGGTCATGAGGCGCAGGTGTGCACCTACTGATTAGCTGGCCACGCCCAGCCCTGGCTGGAATCCAGGAGCATGACAGTACCCCCCCCCCCTCAACGGCCGGCTCTGGACGGCCCAGGAGCATCAGGGTGAGCCGCGTGAAAGTCCCTGATGAGGGAGCGGTCCACGACGAAGCGGGAGGGGATCCAAGAGCGCTCCTCCGGGCCATATCCCTCCCAGTCCACCGGGTACTGGACCCCCCTTCCTCTGCGGCGGGAAGACAGCAACCGGCGCACAGTATACACCAACCCACCGTCGACCATGCGGGGGGGCGGGGGGGACTTGAGCGGAGGAGCCAGCAACGACGTGCGATTCGGGCGAAGTCTGCTGACGTGGAACGTAGGGTGCACCCTCATCGACCTGGGCAGTTTCAGCGAGACGGCGACCGGGTTAATAACCTTGGAAACCGGGAACGGGCCAACGAACCTGGGAGCAAGTTTGCGGGATTCCGTCCGCAGCGGGAGATCTTTGGTGGAGAGCCACACTCGCTGTCCCACTCTGAGCTCTGGTGCGGCCCTTCTCTTGCGGTCTGCTGCGGCCTTGTAGGCGCTGCTCATGCGCAGCAGTGTCCTCCGAGCTGCTTCCCAGGTCCATTTGCAGCGTCGCACCACGGCCAGGGCTGACGGAACTGCGGAGTCTGTGACCAGTGGAGGAAACAGGGATGGAGGGTAGCCATGCACGACATGGAGTGGAGCCATACCTGTTGAAGCGGAGGGTAGAGAATTGTGGGCATACTCCACCCACTTGATGTGCTGGCTCCACGTGCTCTGGTCCCTGGATGCCAGACATCGAAGACCGGTCTCTAATTCCTGGTTAATCCTCTCAGTCTGGCCATTAGACTCTGGGTGATGACCCGATGTCCGACTCGCTGAAGCGCCGATGAGGTTGCAGAACTCCTTCCAGAAACGGGCGCTGAATTGCGGACCCCTGTCCGAAACGATGTCCTGGGGTAGGCCGTCGTAACGGACGACCTCGTCTAATACCAACTGGGCTGTCTGCTTGGCCGACGGGATCTTCGGAAGCGGCGGAAATGGACCATCTTGGAGAAACGGTCCACTACGGACAGCACCACTGTGTTCCCTTGTGAAGGCGGCAAGCCGGTGACGAAGTCCAGCGCGATGTGTGACCACGGATGAAAGGGGATGGACAGGGGTTGCAACTCACCAACAGGCCGTAGGCGGGAAGTCTTATTGGCAGCACACACCGGGCAGGCGTTGACGAACTCCCTTACGTCCTTGCTGAGGTTAGGCCACCAGAACCTTTGTTCGACCACTGAACGAGTCTTCGCCATACCCGGGTGGCAGACCGTCTTGTTGGTATGGGCCCAGTTGATGACGTCTCCCCGCAGAGATGGGATGACGAAAAGGCGGCCCGACGGACAATCCGCGGGTGGCGGTGTCTCTCCCAGGGCCTCCTTCACCCGCGACTCGATCGCCCAGGTGAAACCGGACACGAAGCACCCCGCTGGCAGGATAGTAGCGGCGTCTGAATCCGTGCGCCCTCCCTCGTGGATCCGCGAGAGTGCATCCGGCTTGCCGTTTTTGGAGCCTGGGCGGAAAGACACCTTAAAGTGGAAGCGGGTGAAAAATAGGGCCCACCTGGCCTGACGGGCGTTCAACCTCTTCGCAGACTTCAGGTATTCAAGGTTCTTATGGTCCGTGAAGACAACGAACGGTACTTGCGAGCCCTCCAGCCAGTGCCGCCACTCCTCCAACGCGCTCTTGACCGCCAGCAGTTCCCTATCTCCCACGTCGTAGTTCCTCTCTGCCGGGGTCAACTTCCTAGACAGGAACGCGCACGGGTGGATCCTTCCATCCCTGGGACTCCTCTGCGACAAGACTGCTCCGATTCCTGAATTCGATGCATCCACCTCCACCACAAACTGGTTATCTGGGTCCGGAACAATGAGAACGGGTGCAGTAGTGAAACTTGCCTTGAGCCTGCTGAAGGCCTCCTGGCAGGTCCCGGACCAGTCGAAGGTGGTATGTGGCGAGGTGAGCGAATGCAGAGGAGCGGCCACGGAACTGAAGTTCCTTATGAATTTCCTATAGAAATTGGCAAATCCCAAAAACCTCTGCACGTCCCTCCTGTTGGTGGGGGTAGGCCACCGCAGCACCGCGTCGACCTTCCCGGGGTCCATCCGTATCTCTCCCTCAGCCAGGACGAAGCCCAGGAAGGACACGGATGCCCGATGGAACTCACACTTATCCATATTCACGTATAATTGGTGCTGCTGCAGACGCCGGAGCACCTCTCTGACTTGTTGAATGTGAGAGGTTAGGTCTGCTGAAAAGATGAGAATGTCATCCAGGTATACAAAGACAGATCTGTTCAGAAACTCCCGAAGCACGTCGTTAATGAAGTTTTGGAAGACGACCGGGGCGTTTGTCAGTCCAAAAGGCATCACAAGATACTCATAGTGCCCTGTGGGGGTGTTGAACGCCGTCTTCCACTCATCCCCTTCCCGAATCCGCACCAGATGGTAAGCGCTGCGCAAGTCGAGCTTGGTGAAGATCCGGGCTCCCTGGAGGAGTTCGAATGCTGTAGAGATAAGCGGCAAAGGGTACCTGTTCTTGACTGTGATGTCGTTCAGTCCTCGGTAGTCGACGCAGGGTCGCAGCGTGGAGTCCTTCTTCTTGACAAAAAAAACCCCGCACCGGCTGGTGAGGATGAGGGGCGAATGAGTCCGGCTGCCAGCGAGTCCTCGATGTAGTCCCTCATGGCTTGATGCTCTGGTCCTGTTAACGAGAACAGTTTCCCTCTGGGAGGAGAGGTGCCTGGCAGGAGTTCAATCGCGCAGTCGTATGAGCGATGTGGCGGCAGAGACTTTGCCTTAGATTCAGAGAAGACCTCCCGTAGGTCATGGTAGCAGGAGGGCACCTCGGTCAGGTCCGGGGCGGTACTAGGTTCTGTTAGCCGAACCGGCGCGACTTGAATACCCCTGTCTTTCCGGACAGCGAAACAGCGACTGAGACAGTCCTCTCCCCAAGTCTTGATCTGACCCGTGGTCCAATCTATGTGCGGATTATGTTCTTTGAGCCACGGGCTGCCCAAGATGATGTCGCTACTACGTGCGTTGAAGGCATGGAAGCTAATACGCTCCGAGTGAGCATCCGGAAAGCTCATACGTAGCGTCTGAGTGCGATGTGTGACCCGACAAAGGAAATTGCCGTTGGCGGCATACGCGTGACGAAACCGTTGCGTGGGGAAGGTTGCTGCCCCCAGCTCTTCGACCACGCGGGGATTTATCAGGTTTGCCTCCGACCCAGAATCTATGAAAGCCGTCACAGTGCATGAACGGGAGTCCGTTCCCAAGGTGAGGTGAAGAAGGGACCTCCCTGACCCCGCCGCGGTGTACCGCACACTCACCGGAGTAGAGATCCTGATGTCAGAGTGCCCTGGTCGAGTCGGGCAGCGGGCGATCAAGGGTCCCAAACGCCCGCAGTAAAAACAGCGTCCCTCTCGTCGCCGACGTAAGCGCTCCTCCGCTGAGCCGCCAAGCCCCTCCACTTGCATGGATTCCGATGAAGCCAACAACACGGATGGCCGGGAAGCGGAAGCAAGCGGACTGCGACTCTCCCTCTCCTCCTCCCTCAGGCCCTCCATCTGTGTCTGCACGGTGAGGCGCTGGTCCACCTTGAGGGCCAATGCGATGAGGGAGTTAAGCGAAGGCGGAAGATCTGTGGGGACAGTCCCTCGTAAAACGCGTCATGGAGGGCTTCCTCATTCCAACGGCTCTCGGCAGCCCGAATCCGGAACTCAATGGCGTAGTCGGACACGCGGCGACGTCCCTGGCGAATTGTCATGAGCGAGTACGCCGCCTGGCGTTCCGGAGCCGCGTACTGGAACACCTGGGTGAGCGCGCAGACGAAGCGTGAGTGGCAGGTCTCCAAGTTACGGCTCCACTCGGAGGTGGCCCATGCCTCCGCCCTCCCTGTCATGTGGGAAATGACGAAGGCGATCCGGGAGCGGTCCGTGGGAAAAGTGGACGCTTGCAGCTCAAAGTGGAGATCGCACTGCGCCAGGAAGGGCTTGACGTTACCGGAGTCGCCTGAGAACCGCTCTGGTCGAGAGAGCGGAGTGATGGCGGCACGGGGAGGCACAGGAGCGGCCGCGCTAGCTTGGGAGGCTAGCCACGGATCCAGCTGGGCGCAGAGCTCCTGGATCTGGTGAGTCATACCCTGGAGAGCAGCCTCTTGCTCACCCAGGCGTTTGCCCTGCACTTGCAGCGCGCGGCGAATGGCTTCAGAGTCGGCTGGGTCC
The DNA here is from genome assembly GCF_019802595.1 of Syngnathoides biaculeatus. Lineage (NCBI taxonomy): Eukaryota > Metazoa > Chordata > Actinopteri > Syngnathiformes > Syngnathidae > Syngnathoides > Syngnathoides biaculeatus. Next base: position 7,661,867 of record NC_084650.1, read on the forward strand.
ATGTTCTGGCTAGATCGTTCTGTCACGATGCGGGGCTCAAGGGTGGACCCAAATGCACGACTCCAGAGACAGCAGACAGTAGAGAGGAAACCTTTATTCGGTCCGAGGTCTGAGATCAGGTAGACAGTCCAAACAATCCGTAGTACCAGTACGAATGGGCTTACGAGGGTGGTCAGTGGACAGGCGTGGGTCGGTGCACGGAGATCAGAAGTCGGGAAAGCAGGAGTGCGGGAACGAGGCATGAAGAGCAACGATCTAGCGGAGTATTTGTCGTCCCCCGGGTCCTATATGTACTGGGTCTAATCAGTGGTCATGAGGCGCAGGTGTGCACCTACTGATTAGCTGGCCACGCCCAGCCCTGGCTGGAATCCAGGAGCATGACAGTTGTGACATTTTTGATGGGGAGATGACTGCTCTCATCTGTGGCCACAATTATTAAATGTTTCGCATAAAGTTCCATAAATTTCTCCTTCCTCTGTCAGAAAGGTGTCAACTTTCTTTTTCTTATTTTGTAGCACTCTTTCTGCGTGTCGTGCTTGGCTAATGTAATGTTACAGGCTCCCAGTCGGTTTGTCAACCCAATGTTTTTTCAATCCATTGTTTTATAGGATTATTTGAATTTGCATGAAGAGCATTTTTTTAATTGCCCTTCATACACACTCCCTGTAGTGTGATCTTCAGGAATGCCTCTGTTTGCTTTAAAACATGCAGTCATTCCAATTATATATTCTTCAAATGGTTTATTGTTATTTTATTTTGCTCTTCCAATGGCAGAACAATTTGTGTTTTTTTTCTAAATCTAGCAGAGGTGCGTGATATTAACCCTCAAATTCCCTCCTGCTGTGAGAAAGTACTTTGCTGTCATCCAAATTTATTGTACTTCCACACCATTTAAGTGGTAAGATTTTCTCAAGTCTTGCATTCCATGGACAAATTATGTTACATCAACTTTATGAGATGTGATACCTTTTATGGCCGTTTTCACATCATCTTGAGTCCAGCCTTTTTTATTGTTGTTGGTTTTTTTTTTTTTTTGGGGGGGGGGGATTATTATTTTATCCTGCAGGTTAACTCTATATATTTTTTGTGTGTATGTTGAGCTGGCCAGCAAAGTCATATTGTGTTATCCACAAATTTAGATGTTTTGTTTTAGTAGGACATTTGCTTTCTACAAACTTCTCGTCCTGACACATCATTGTTTTTTTTTTAGATGTTGTGTTTCAACTATTTTGCTATTTATCAACTATTTTGCTATTTGTTTTTCCCCTGTTGGAGTCAGTGGTTCACCTAGGGTGACTATACTGATTCCCCCTGAACAGGGTGACAATTACGTTCCGTTTGAGGTAATTCTCAAGCTTCTACCACAAGTGGCGGAGAATTCTTACCTCTGCATCCTCGAACAGTTGTCACTCAATTTCCTGTTCAAATGAGGCAGCGAACCTCCACTCACACTTTTACACATGCACACGTTTCACTGAGCTCACGTACAGGAGACACCTTGCCCTTTTCTCAGTTTTATAGACTTATTAGTCTACTAGATAGTGACTAGTATTCTCGAGGTTTGGTTCTGCCGCAGTCACCCAGACGCGCATTCACTCATTCCTCATGAGTGTTGGAGTTTCCTACTCTCCAGAGATGTCTTCACTTCCTTCGGCTTCTCGTCAACCCTCAGCCTCCAGGCGCAAAGTCGAGGCCCAGTCCCGGAAAGGGTCTCAAGTGCCATGGCCACGGTCTTTGCCTGGATGTCGACTCGGCCCCTGGAAACCTCAGGTATCTTGAGATCCGGCTCGAAGGACCAAGTAAATGTCAGGTTCACCAATCAGACATTCATTAAACAGGACAAAAAAGGAAGCAAAGACACCAGTTCAAGTCTCGCGAGGAGAGAGGAGAGGAACTCCCTCGTTCAATTCACCACTGCACTCTCTGATTATCCTCTCCTCAGCACCTCTATTTATTTGGTTTTAAGACGCCCCTTATTTCCATGGATGTTACAAAAAGGAGACGACAAGCAAAACAGTTTGAAACAAAGTGTACATGTTTGTTTATGTGCGTGTGCATGTGTGGATGATTGCTGAATACATGTGTGGTCATCATTTGAAGAGTTTGTTTTCAAAACGAGACGTGGGCATTTTTTTAAGATTTACGAAACTCGCGCCAAAATTATCCATTCGGAGCTGGATAATTTTGGCGCGAGTTTCGTATATCTGAAAAAAATGCCTATGTCTCGTTTTGAAAACAAACTCTTCATTTCTTTAACAGGCAGCAGGTGCTCCTGGTTCTAACAGTTCTGATGATTAGATGTTTTTGTTCTTGCTATCTCCTACTAGGAGGCTGCCACGTTATCTAGGGCAGAGCAAAGCAATTCTTTATTGGAAGCAAATGTCTGATAATTATGATCACAATTGTTCCTACATTTATATATACACATTCACACACACACACATCGTGTATTTTGATCTTTTTTAAATTGTGGGTGGCACACTGGTTTTTACAAAACATCTCACAGTTGAGAGTTCATGGGTTAAAATGAAATGGAGCGACAACCTTTTGGTGGCGTTTGTATGTTGTCTCCATGCTTGCGTAGCTTTTCGCTGCGTAGCACTGTTTCCTCCCACATTTCAAAAGCATGCTAAACTAAACTAAATTCTACGTCAGTGTGAATGTGAGTTTGAATGGTTGTGTGTCTGTGTTTGTGTTTATCTGCCCTACGATTGGGTGGTTACCAGTTCAGTGTCTATCTCGTCTATCGTCCCAAGTCAGCTGAATTAGGAATAGAATAGGATAGCTCAGCCATTCTACCAAATTCGTGCAAATTGCTGTCCCACAATAATAATACAGTAATAATAATATAGTAATAATAATAATCTTCTTCTCCTTTTCCTTTCGGCTTGTCATCTTTTGCCATCTGAGCCGATCTCCTGCATCTTCCTCTCTCAGCCCAACTGCCCTCATGTCTTCCCTCACCACATCCATAAACCTTCTCTTTGGTCTTCCTCTCGCTCTTTTGCCTGGGAGCTCCGTCCTCAGCATCCTTCTACCAATATACACACTCTCTCGCCTCTGAACATGTCCAAACCATCGAAGTCTGCTCTCTCGAATCTTGTCTCCAAAACATCCAACTTTGGCTGTCCCTCTAATGAGCTCATTTCTAATCCTATCACTGCGACCAAGAACCTCAACATCTTCATTTCTGCCACCTCCAGTTCTGCTTCCTGTTGTTTCTTCAGTGCCACCGTCTCTAATCCGTACATCATGGCCGGCCTCACCACTGTTTTGTAAACTTTGCCCTTCATCCTAGCAGAGAATCTTCTGTCACATAACACACCAGGCACCTTTCGCCAGCTGTTCCAACCTGCTTGGACCCGTTTTTTCACTTCCTGACCACACTCACCATTGCTCTGGATTGTTGACCCTAAATATTTGAAGTCGTCCACCCTTGCTATCTCTTCTCCCTGTAGCCTCACTCTCCCCCTCCACTTTTCTCATTCAGGCACATATACTGTTTTACTTCGGCTAATCTTCATTCTTCTCCTTTCAGTGCATGTCTCCATCTTTCTAATTGTTCCTCTGCATGCTCCCTGCTTTCACTGCATATAACAATATCATTTGCGAACATCATGGTCCAAGGGGATTCCAGTCTAACCTCATCTGTCACCCTATCCATTACCACTGCAAACAGGAAGGGGCTCAGAGCTGATCCCTGATGCAGTCCCACCTCCACCTTAAATTCCTCTGTCACACCTAAGGCACACCTCACCATTGTTTTGCTGCCATCATACATGTCCTGTACTATTTTAACATACTTCTCTGCCACACCAGACTTACGCATGCAGTACCACAGTTCCTCTCTTGGTACTCTGTCATAGGCTTTCTCTAGATCCACAAAGACACAAGGTAGCTCCTTCTGACCTTCTCTGTACTTTTCCACTAGCATCCTCAAGGCAAATAATGCATCTGTGGTACTCTTTCTAGGCATGAAACCATACTGTTGCTCGCAGATACTTACTTCTGTCCTGAGTACAGCCTCCACGACTCTTTCCCATAACTTCATTGTGTGGCTCATCAACTTTATTCCTCTATAATTCCCACAGCTCTGAACATCCCCTTTGTTCTTAAAAATGGGAACTAGAACACTTTTCCTCCATTCTTCAGGCATCTTTTCGCCCGCTAGAATTCTGTTGAATAAGTTGGTCAAAAACTCCACAGCCATCTCACCAAATTGCTTCCATACTTCTACAGGTATGTCATCAGGACCAACTGCCTTTCCATTTTTCATCCTTTGTAGTGCCTTTCTGACTTCCCCGTTGGTAATCATTGCCACTTCCTGGTCCTTCACACTTGCCTCTTCAACTCTTCCTTCTCTCTCATTTTCTTCATTCATCAACTTCTCAAAGTATTCTTTCCATCTATTTAGCACACTACCGGCATCAGTCAACACATTTCCATCTCTATCCTTCATCACCTTTACCTTCTGCACATCCTTCCTGTCTCTATCCCTCTGTCTGGCCAACCTGTAGAGATTCTTTTCTCCTTCTTTCGTGTCCAACCTTGTGTACATGTCTTCATATGCCTCTTGTTTAGCCTTTGCCACCTCTACTTTTGCCCTACGTCGCATCTCGATGTACTCCTTTCGCCTCTCCTCAGTCCTCTCAGTATCCCACTTCTTCTCCGCTAATCTCTTTCCTTGTATGACTCCTTGTATTTTGGGGTTCCACCACCAAGTCTCCTTCTCCCCTTTCCTACCAAAAAACACACCAAGTACTTTCCTGGCTGTCTCTCTGATCACCTTGGCTGTCGTAGTCCAGTCTTCCGGGAGCTTCTGCTGTCCATCGAGAGCCTGTTTTACCTCTTTCCGAAAGGCCGCACAACATTCTTACTTTCTCAGCTTCCACCACATGGTTCTCTGCTTTACCTTTGTCTTCTTAATCTTCCTACCCACCACCAGAGTCATCCTACACACTACCATCCTATGCTGTCGAGCTACACTCTCCCCTACCACTACTTTACAGTCAGTAACCTACTTCAGATTACATCGTCTGCACAAAATATAATCCACCTGCGTGCTTCTACCTCCACTCTTGTAGTTCACTATATGTTCCTCCCTCTATCTATCTCGATTCTGGAAGGAGTTCTGCACCCTCAACGGGGCAAAAGTAAGCCTCACTTCAGGTCATCACCCGGAGTCCAATGGCCAAACAGAAAGTATAAAGCAGGACCTGGAGACCGGTCTACACTGTCTAGCATCGCATGATCACAGCACTTGGAGCCAGCACCTTGGTTGGGTGGAGTATGCCCACAACTCCTTGCCTTCCAACTCCATACGTATGGCTCCATTCTACATCGTTCATGGTTACCCTCCCTCTCTGTTTCCATCTGTGGCCACCGACTCCGTGGTGCTATCCGCATTGGCAGTGGTGAGACGGTGCGAGCGGACCTGGGAAATAGCCGACTTTTATGCTGTGTGTTTATCTCGTTGTAGAGGGAGGGGGGTTCAATACCTGATGGATTGGGAGGGGTATGGCTCGGAGGAACGTTCTTGGATTCCGTACCGTTTTATTGTCTGGAGTTGGCCGTTAAAGGGGGGGGGGGGGTGTACTGTCATGGTCCTACCGGTCCAGCCCTGGCTGTGCAGGTCCCCTTGATTAGGAGGCGGACACCTATGCCTCATCGCTGACAATTAACCCCAGTATATATAGGACCCAGCCAATGCAGCCCTATGGGGGCACAAACCAGTGCAATCTGTAGGCCGGTCCCAAGCCCGGATAAATGCAGAGGGTTGCGTCAGAAAGGGCATCCGGCGTGAAAACTGTGCCAAACAAATATGAGCGTTCATCTAAAGAATCCCATACTGTCATGATCCTGCTGCTTCAGCATGAGCTGTGCAGGTGCCCACGCGGCTGCGCTGATTGGGAGGCGCACACCTGCTCCTCATGCGGGCTGATCATCCCCTGTATAGATAGGACCCGGTGACGACTGGTCGGCCGCCAGTTCGTTGAGCTTTATGTCCCGTTCCAACACTCTCGTACTCCTGACTGAACCTGGTGTACCGACCTCCGTCCGTTCTCTGACCAACCTTGTAAGCCTGACTCCTTGACACTTCTGCCTGCTTTGATTCCCCGTGCACCGGACTGCCTGCTCGATCCCCGAACTCTGCATACAATAAACGTGTCTCTTCTTGAACTACCTTGCGTCTTCCGAGTTCCTGCATTTGGGTCCTACCTCTCGTTCCGATGGGACGTGACACATACCGGATTGGTCGTGGCCCGGGTTAACAACGCCCGCCCCCGGCACTGCTAACCTGCAAGGCGTCGGTTGAAATTCAGCTACTGTGGTCGAAGACAAAGAAGAGGAGGAAACCGGATCCAGCGTCAGAAGAAAAAGAGGAATGCACAGATCCTACAACTGAGTGTAGGGACTTTGAATGTTGGGACTATGACAGGAAAAGCTCAGGAGTTGGTTGACATGATGATTAGGAGAAAGGTTGATATTCTGTGCATCCAAGAAAGCAGGTGGAAAGGTAGTGAGGCTAGAAGTTTAGGAGCAGGGTATAAATTATTCTTCTACGGAGTAGATGGGAAGAAAAATGGAGTCGGGGTTATTGTAAAGGAAGAGCTGGCTAAGAATGTCTTGGAGGTGAAAAGAGTATCAGATCGAGTGATGACACTAAAATTTGAAATTGAGGGTGTTATGTATAATGTGGTTAGCGGCTACGCCCCACAGGTAGGATGTGACCTAGAGTTGAAAGAGAAATTCTGGAAGGAACTAGATGAAGTAGTTCTGAGCATCCCAGACAGCGAGAGGGTTGTGATTGGTGCAGATTGTAATGGACATATTAGGAAAGGAAACAGGGGCGATGAAGAAGTGATAGGTAAGTACAGCATCCAGGAAAGGAACTTTGAGGGACAGATGGTGGTGGACTTTGCAAAAAGGATGGAGATGGCTGTAGTGAACACTTATTTCCAGAAGAGGGAGGAACATATAGTGAACTACAAGAGCGGAGTTAGAAGCACGCAGGTGGATTATATTTTGTGCAGACGATGTAATCTGAAGGAGGTTACTGACTGTAAAGTAGTGGTAGGGGAGAGTGTAGCTCGACAGCATAGGATGGTAGTGTGTAGGATGACTCTGGTGGAGGGTAGGAAGATTAAGAAGACAAAGGTAGAGCAGAGAACCATGTGGTGGAAGCTGAGTATCACGACCCATCGGAACGAGAGTAGGACCCAAATGCAGGAACTCAGAAGACGCAAAGTAGTTCAAGAAGAGACACGTTTATTATATGCAGAGGTAGGGGATCGAGCAGGCAGTCCGGTGCAGCAGCGGTAGTTGGGACGTCGGGCGAAGAGAGCAGGTGAGCGGACAGGCAGGAGTCGGTACACAGGAGAACAATCAAAGCAGGCAGAAGTAACGAAGGAGTCAGGCTTACAAGGTTGGTCGGAGAACGGACGAAGGTCGGTACACCCAGGTTCGATCAGGGATACCAGAGCACACGAATGGGACATGAAGATCAAACGAACTGGCCCCGGCCAGTTGTCATCGGGGTCATATAAATCCACAGCATAATCAGGCCGAATGAGGCGCAGTGTGCACCCTCCAATCAGCGCACCTGCGCAGACACCCGCACAGCTCGTGCTGGAGCAGCAGGATCATGACACTGAGAAAGGAAGAATGTTGTGCGACCTTTCGGAAAGAGGTAAGACAGGCTCTCGATGGACAGCAGAAGCTCGCGGAAGACTGGACAACGACAGCCAAGGTAATCAGAGAGATAGGCAGGAGAGTACTTGGTGTGTCTTTTGGTAGGAAAGGGGAGAAGGAGACTTGGTGGTGGAACCCCAAAATACAAGGAGTCATACAAGGAAAGAGATTAGCGAAGAAGAAGTGGGATACTGAGAGGACTGAGGAGAGGCGAAAGGAGTACATTGAGATGCGACGTAGGGCAAAGGTGAGGTGGCAAAGGCTAAACAAGAGGCATATGAAGACATGTACACCAGGTTGGACACGAAAGAAGGAGAAAAGGATCTCTACAGGTTGGCCAGACAGAGGGATAGAGATGGGAAGGATGTGCAGCAGGTAAGGGTGATTAAGGATAGAGATGGAAATGTGTTGACTGGTGCTAGTCGTGTGCTAAATAGATGGAAAGAATACTTTGAGAAGTTGATGAATGAAGAAAACGAGAGAGAAGGAGGAGTTGAAGAGGCAAGTGTGAAGGACCAGGAAGTGGCAATGATTACTCAGGGGGAAGTCAGAAAGGCACTACAAAGGATGAAAAATGGAAAGACAGCTGGTCCTGATGACATACCAGTGGAGGTATCAAAGCAATTTGGTGAGGTGGCTGTGGAGATTTTGACCAACTTAATCAATCGAATACTATCAGGAGAGAAGATGCGAGACAAATGGCTGAAAAGAAGGCTAGTCCCCATTTTTAAGAACAAAGGCGATGTTCAAAGCTGTGGGAACTATAGAGGAATAAAGTTGATGAGCCACACAATTAAGTTATGGGAAAGAGTAGTGGAGGCTAGACTCAGGACAGAAGAAAGTATCTGCGAGCAACAGTATGGTTTCATGCCTAGAAAGAGTACCACAGATGCATT